>NW_005876412.1:0-10046 GCF_000147115.1 Myotis lucifugus | reverse complement strand
TTATCATGCACTGATTTATCTTAGCATATGTAGATTTTTCTGTTAGAATATACGTTGTGGACATGTCTATTTTTTTTTTTTAAACTCAGGACAAGTGTCTCAGTAGAGCTTCCTAAGAACTCCTTACTCCACTCCTTCGCCTATTCACGCCACTTTATACAGGTGTCAACTATACCATTTCCTGTGTTTTATAGTAATTTTTAACCTGTTTTTCTCTCACTTTGCCACACTAGACTATGATCTGCTTCAGAGAAAGTTTCCTCTTTTCTAGATCTTCTCAATGCTCATCACAGTGCCTGACATGTAGCCTAACCTACATAAATATCACTGAATAAATCATCAGCTTCATTTTCTCCTACTCTTACTAATAGCTTCTCCAAAGTTCAATAAACTCTACACACTTCAACATTCTGTGCCATTCTCTAATGTATGACATAAGTCTGTGACATTGTCTCATACCTGGCCTGAGTCATGTGGAAGGCCTCGGTTCTCTAACATAAATCAACATCTCACTTCTATGATTCACGGAAGTACAAGGTTCTGTTAAAAAGCCCCTTTGAAATAAGTACCATCTTATTTTCTTTTAATAACCTGTCACCAAAGGAAGTTATCATACTAGCCTTCGTTTTTCAAAAGCTTCCTGATAGTATTGATTTAAGGATGACCAGATGGCTTCCTCCAAATGAACTCCAGGTAGAATCGTATTAGTTTATTTTTAATCATCCCTCTTCAAAATATGTTTCATTTTCCTTTTACAGGACAAGAATTGAATCAATTCCAGACTGTCTGGAGCCAGTAGAACTCAGAGAAATATTGACTACCGGGAAATAATTTTGATGTACTGTATATGTATATATTAAATATATATGTATACACATTTAATTACATACAATGTGATTTAATTGTCAGTAATTATTAAAAATCAACCTAATGCCATGAAGATAATATATTTTTGTCACTAATAATTAAGCCTGGCTCTACAGAGGTGTTCCTAGAACAAGATTATTATGGCTAATACTTGTGGGAAACCGTTTATTGTCTTCACTAGCTGATAAGCGATAAGCTTAGACAGAGAACCCCTGAAGGCTGGGTGCCTTTGAAGCCTTAGCAAAGGTCAGAGCTAGGCGCCACCTCTGTTTGTCCAGACAGTGGTAGCTGAAGCAACTTCCCCATTTATTATTATGTAAATCCTTGTTGATGGGCTAGTCTGCCTGTTGCCAGGGGTCACCTGCCTAAGGGCTATGCTATGGGTGTATCCCAGATCAATAAAAGCTTGGTGAGGCCTGAGCACCAGAGGAAGTCCTTCCTCCTGAGTTGGACTTACTCGCCTGGTCCCCCAATATTTCCAAGTTATCTCGTGTATTTTCTCTGTCATTTGTGTGCGGCTCTGCTTCCAGTTCCTGAACCCTGATCCACGCGGGACGTGGAAGGAAACACTCAACAAATACTAACATGTGAAGTGTTATCCTCCCAGGGTAGCCTGAAAAATTAGTAAGCATATACTTGCTCAAGCATTTAAGAGCATTTATGCATCTAGCTAGTCCTTTCTTTCTTCATTCATTCAAGAAATCCTGGAAATATTCTGATCACTGGAATTACAAAAACACACAACATGCAAATCTGAACATGATGGCAGTATATGGGGGGATGTATGCACATGTAGAAACACCTACAGTGACGTGTGAATAAATGCTTATGTAGTCACCTGCAGGCAGAGCCGTGCCATGCCAGCCCAGGAAGGGTAATATTTCCCAAAGGTTCTCAGGGCAGAGGTGGTATTTGAACAAAAAAGATTATTCACATGTGATTCCCTTCTAAATTCCAGTGCTTGATAGTTGCTGAATCTATACATGAGGTAAGTAATTATATTTTGGAATCAGAGTTAAGAGTTCTGGAATAGAGAGGTCAGAAAAGGAACATATCCCAGGGAAGGGGGCATTCTCTCCTCTGTAAAAAAGGAGCAGAAGTCATCCAGGCAAGTACGTGGGAAATAACATTCTAAGCCAAATGATAACTCACCTGGGAGAGAAAAGCAAGGTGTCTGGGAAGCTTCTAGCCTTTAGACTTACGTGGTGCCCCACAGACTGGTTCTTTCTGCCCTGTGTCACCTAACATTATCTCTGCTGCGTTGCACAGAGAATACTGCAGCTAGGGCTGACTATGGGAACAGCAGAGAACTGGAAGTTATCTCTGGCATTTCTTACCTGGTTGAGTTTGGGCAAATGACAATTTTTCTAAGTTTCTCAGTCTGCAAGATGGGAATAAAGATCACCAGCATTTATTTTAAAAGTGGTTACATTTATTTAAAAATATAACTTATGTGGAAGGGAAAATGAATATTCCAAAGCTTACTAATGTTTTCTGGATCCAAAAATGAAGAATTGGAGCTAGTGAAAATGTCCAATAAAAGGGGAGGGGAGAGTAATGAGTAATGAGTGAAGAAATGTGTAAATTATATTCTGGGACATTACATACACTCTAATATTTGCAACACTACTATTTAAATATCTTCACATTTCTAACACGTCATAGACAGTGACTGGGGCCCTGTATTTCATTGTATCTACAAGTGACTATAACAGGATAGGCTGACAAAGAAATTGACCCTAAAATTTAGTTTTTCTTTGAATTCATTCTATTTTGTCCTCCCTAGTTGGTAACAGGGCTTCTTAAATATCACGCTAGGCTTGTCAGACAATAATAAAAACCAAGTTATTCACACATCATTTGGCACTTGTTGAAAGGAAACCGAGATGCTTTTGACTGATTCATTCTTAATTTTGTATTTGATAATATTTGTTTATCTTGATCCAGAAACAATAGGAAATTTTTAAATTACTACTAGTTTCAATAAAGGGAATGTTAATGTTGGCCAATACCAAAACCACACAAGGCATAGCCTATTACTAGAGATATCTTGTCCTTTGTGAGAAAATTAGCCAATAGATAAGTATATAAATACGTGAATAAATAAATACATGAGAGGGAGAATTAAAGAGCTTCTATGTTCTTAAATAAATTTAAAGAGAGTGAAAAAATCACTAGAAGTTGTAAAAAGCTCAACAATATCAAAAGCTGTGTTTATTTCCCATGGGAATTGGGTTTATAAATACCAGTGATGGCAATACTATTTTAAAATCAGGTGCGGAGCTGCAGAAAGTGTTTTTAAAGGATTGGGGACATTAAAATATATTGCCATTTGTAAAATTTGAGCCTGGTGACCTGACATAGTCCATTAAATTAATCCAAGTTTCAGTCAAATGCTGTCGCTGGTGGAGTCTGTTGAGACTGCATTTCCATCTCCCCCTCCACTGGAGAACCCTTTCTCCTCCTAGTGTTCACTTGGCCTGACCGGGCCCCTGGGATGAGTGAGTTGGTCTTACTTTTTAAAAAATATATTTTTATTGATTTCAGAGAGGAAGGGAGCGGGAGTGGGAGATAGAAACATCAATGATAAGAGAGAACCATTGATCGGCTCTTTCCTGCACATCCCCTACTAGGGATAGATCCCACAACTGGGCATGTGCCCTTAACTGGAATCGAACCCAGGACCCTTCAGTCCACAGGCAGATGCTCAATCCACTGAGCCAAACTGGCTAGGAATGGTTTTACTTAATATTGTATTTCTACTCCTCCTCATAGCAAGAAATGTGATAGACATTGAAATGGTTTCACTAAGTATTTTAAAGAATCCCTCATCATAAATGCTCCTCTCTGAAATTCTGTCTACACAGAAAATCTTTGAGCCAGAAGAGAATGCTACAAAGAAAATTGGTAACTATTAAAGCAACTTTTCTTAAATGTAATTGGGACTCTGAGATGAATATTTGATTCTGAGCTCTGTGTTTTCTTTATCTTTTAGAAACAAAGTATAAAATGCTCTTTATCTATATTATAAAAAGCCAGTGGCCATAACGCCATAACACTGAAACGACCAACCAACCAGTCACCAGGAGGTACATTGATGGGTGTTGCGGCGCATCGGGTCTCGGGTCTCACAGTGTGGTGCGGCAGGAGTCAGTTTGGGTTCCGCCGGCATAGGGGGGCCTGGGTCTCGCGCGATTTCACACGCTGGGCCTCTAGTTTGTATAATAATGGTCACTAATATTTAATAATCTTCTCTTATGTGCCAGGTAACATGCTTTGCTTTAAGTGAAGTAGCTCATGTAATTTTCTCAGGAATCTTATGAAATACATATATTATTATCCCCTTTATCCAAATAAGGAATGTGAAAATGAAAGTTCAAATAAGTTGAGCCTAGTGCCATGGTTAACACTTGATGGATAGTTTAGAACTTCTGACTTCAAAGCCAATGTGAACCCATAGGCTTTGCTGCCTCCATCAGCCTTGTTACTGTGTCATCGGTCTGTCCATCCTATAGGCTTGAGGTCAATAAAAGCATTTTCAGGTCAGACAGGAATACCAAGATTCAAAGAATACCAGTAGCAATCATTGTGCTTTCTCTTAAGTTCATGACATGATTTTTTCTAAAATTCTTGCAGACTAATTCACAAGTGAACTTCAAAAAGAACTCTCTCCAAATCTACCGGCAAAGACTTCCATAGATTCATAGGATTATCCTTCCTTTCTACCAGGAGTTTGTAGACTATCTAAAATAATTGTGCCTAAATTTCCTGCCCCACAATCCAGAAATAGTTGTGTTTTGTGTTTTGTTTTGTTTTTTGCCTGAAATATATTGATCTGATGTTTCTATATTCCTGACTTTTATAAGCTGCAGAGATCTCAGTTGCAGCACCCAAGAACTCTTCGTAAATAAAAACACATTGTAGGTAAAAATGGATTGTAGATAAATAAAAAAAGCTAAGAATTTGCCTCTTGTTATATATGTCTAGCCAAACCTAAGGTTAAAAAATCACTCACTCGACCTAGGATATCATAGCTTTTACTTTGAATGATATCAAATTAGGAAATTCCATTTCTCAGAACTCCAGTCTCTATTTGTCTGCATTAATAATGACCATGTGTAGAGTTCTTCTCAACTCTGCCTGTTTATCTCATTTAATCCTCAAGAGAACTTCATGAGTGTGATGATTCCCATCACACAGAAGAAGAATCTACAGCAAAAGCTACTCCATGTCTCACTTATGGTTAAATAGCTGAGACTTGGTTCTCTTAATCCTCTCACTGTAAAGCACATGATGTCAACCACTGCTGTTGCACTCTCTACTTCTGCCACTTGATTCTTTCAATATTTTAATTAAGAAAACATATATATGTATACTTATAATTTTCTTATAAAACGCTTTAGTGCTTCTTGCAATTTAAAAAAAATTATATTTTATTTGTCTTTCTAACATAATGATCAAACAACTTAGCTCATTAATATTCATTTGGATGAAATTGGCTGGAAATTACCTTGAGTTACAATTATTGAATTTGAAGTTAAAAATGTCCTTCCCTTATTTCACTTTGCATTCTGTAGAGTTGATACAGATTCACATAAATTAAGGGAAAGCCCGGAGTCCCACCCACAGTGCTGACAGAGGGAAGACAGAGGAATGGCCCCTGTCCCTTTGCATTATCACAATTACCTTTGAAAATGTTGCTTTTAGGCATGTTGACAAAGCCCAGACATTGTCAGTGGCTTTTTACTTCCAGACATGCAGGCTGCAGAGGTCTACTGAGACTAGACCATATTTGTTACAGAAAGGGAAGGACATTTCACACTCCTTAAAACTACTAACAGACACCCAAGCCACTGACATAAATGCTTTTCCAAAGAGGACTCATTAATCCTCCTTTTGAAAGATGTTTAAGAAAACTGAATACATATGATGCTAATGTTCCTATAGAGCAGGAGTTAGTAAGTTGTTCATTGAGAATTCTGACCATATTTCTATTAGGAAGGAAAATGATTTCCAAGATTAAAGACTATGTTTCTCACAAAAAAAAAAAAAAGTTTTTTTTTGTTGTTTAAATATTGAGTTAAGACCTTTTCTCCTGGGGCTATTTTTGTAGGTCTGATATTTCCTTAAGATTCCAGAGCCATCTTTTCCACTCTGAAACATATATTTCAATGCCTCCTACAAATCAACATGTCCAAAGCTAAATATCAGATTTTGTCTCAAAGCAGCAACTTTTCTTATATCCTGTATTGATCCTATAGAACCACCATTCTTCAGAAATATAAGCTATTTTAATGATTCCTATTCCTTTTTGTCTCCAATCAATTTTTCCTTTCAAAATATACATGTTGATTTCCTAATATGTGCCCCACATGGTTATATGGCTATTTTGGCATATAGCAGTGGGGGGAGGGGGGGAAGGAACAGACTTCTGAATTGCTTACCTAATTGAAAATATTGTGGTTGAATTAGTGAGACATTCAAGAAATAAAATATGGCCATAGCTGGTTTGGCTCAGTGGATAGAACATCAGCCCAAGGATTGAAGGGTCCTGGGTTCAATTCCAGTCAAGGGCACATTCCTTGGCTCGGCGCCAGTTAGGGTGCGAGCAAGAGGCAATCAATCAGTGTGTCTCACTCACATCGATGTTTCTCTCTGTCTCGCCTCCTCCCTTTCACTCTCTCTAGAATAGAAAAAAATATTCTTGGGTGAGGATTAACAAAAAAGAAAAATAAATAAATAAAATATGTAGAATGCCAGTTGATAGTAAAAGCCACAGAGAACAACCAAGCATGAAAAGAGGGTAAGTGAGCTAAAGAAGAGTGTACAGGCCTAGATGAGGTCTGGCCTGGATATCAAAGGCTCCCAGTGGTAACTACTATAAACTGGATTAAAAGAGTGAGTTTGTTCTGTTGGTCAAAAGATGGTAGTAGTGAGGCATGCATACTGGGGAGGAGAGAGCAGTAGTGGTCTTGAGTTGTGCACAGACACTCAGCATCCTTTTCAGACTTGCCAATGGTGACTTGTGAAGCCAGTGATTTGAATCTATCTGATTTATTCAGAGCAAGTACAGGCCAGAGACTCCCTCATGACTTCAGAAGCCAGAGGCCAGGCATGGCTGTCAGGGGTTGGGGTGGGGTAGGCACATCTGGTCATATTTCATAGTCACCAACTCATTTAATTCTATGTCCCTTACCACAGTTACTTTACAATCCCAATGTCCAGGTTCAGAAAAATGACTCCTAGTTGTTCTTTTAGTTTTTAAACTAGAATGAGATAAATAACTCAATCATAAATTATCCTTCTGCACTGAAACTGTCCCTTCTTTGTATAACACATCTGTATATATAAAAGCCTAAGTGACCAAACGACCATTGACCATTTGCTATGATGCACTCTGACCACCAGGGGACAGATGCTCAACGCACAGGATTCGGGTCTCTCCTGTCTGGATTGAGCCTGTGGGGATCGAGCCCAAATCAGCTATCTGACATTCCCAAGGGGTCCTGGATTTCAAGAGGGACCCTACCTGTGCATGAGTCCATGCACGGGGCCTCTAGTTGATTATAGTATCTTCAACAAGAATGGTGTGTTGCCAAAACCAGTTTGGCTCAGTGGATAGAGCGTCGGGCTGCGGACTGAAAGGTCCCAGGTTCGATTCCGGTCAAGGGCATGTACCTGGGTTGTGGGCACATCCCCAGTGGGAGATGTGCAGGAGGCAGGTGGTCGATGTTTCTCTCTCATCGATGTTTCTAACTCTCTATCTCTCTCTCCCTTCCTCTCTGTAAAAAATCAATAAAATATATTTTAAAAAAAAAGAATGGTGTGTTGCTCAACTTTTTATTCTGTGTGCCTTGTCTTAGAGTAAAAGTAAGGGAGTATTAGTTGGACTTACCTCCTGGAATAGGCAGTAGTGCTGCCCTCTGAATTTTCAGCAGTCAGACCGCCTATTATATTATTCCACATAAACCACATTTCAAACATGTTGAACTGACTTCTGTTCCCCACATACAGTCAGATACGTATATTTTAAACTCTGTATTTTGTTCAAGTTCTTCTCTGAGTCTGGCACATCATTTTTCTCACTTACAATATGTCATTTTTATTTACTTTTATAAACCGATTGCAATATTTTTTTCCTATAGTGCTTTCTTAATATCTATTCCATTCATCTATGTCAGTGATGGCGAACCTATGACACACATGTTAGAGGTGACACGCGAATTCATTTTTTTGGTTGATTTTTCTTTGTTTAATGCCATTTAAATATATAAAATAAATATCAAAAATATAAATCTTTGTTTTACTATGGTTGCAAATATCAAAAAATTTCTATGTGTGACACGGCACAGAGTTAAGTTAGGGTTTTTCAAAATGCTGACATGCCAAGCTCAAAAGGTTCGCCATCACTGATCTATGTAGTTAACCATTTCCTCCCTGGGCTCCCACAGACTGATGGAGAACTTATTCCATCACACTGTAATCAGTTGTTTACATAATCGTTGTACCTAGAGAGCACCATTTTTTATTTATCAGAAAATCTTTTTTTTTTTCCTATTCCTGCTAGGTCTCACAGGAACCAGTCCATTTTAAGATGGCTAGGACTAGTGAAAACCCAAGAAAGAAGAAAGAGAGGAAGAAATAGTAGGGTTAGGATTTCTTAGTTTGGACTGCCTTACAGGGAAACAGAATCTCTTTTGATTTTCCCCTTTTAACCTTTTGAAGGACTTGGAGGGAGGAAGGTACTATTGGAGAAGATTTTGAATAAAACTTGATTTCTGACTCAGGAATGAAGAGTTATTTTTTCCTTCCATTGTTACTTAATTGTCATTTAAAACCACATCATTTTCATTCCAACAGTAGAGAAAGGAGTCAAGGGCATGTATGGATCACAAGGGAAATTTGAAAAAAAAAAATTGAATATTTGGATAGGTAAATATTTTAGGATTTATTTTATGAGGAAAAATATATGGACTGAGTTAAAAATTAAATAGTTATTTTTTGAATCATTAGTAGACATTAAATTTTGTTATCCATTTCCTTACAGTTTCAAATAAATTAATGAAAAATCTAATAAAATAGAGAGAGATGTCCAAGGTAAGAGGCTTCCAGAAGGCCTATTATTTTCATAAAAAGAGCATTATACTAACATATACACATACAGAAACACATTTCAAAATAGAACAGTTATGTAATCTGACATCTGTACCCATGGCAACATTCAAGCAAACTGCCAGCTTCTTGGATGAAGCCAGAATCTATAGTGACACCCCTAAAATATTCTATTTAGGTCTGTCCCTAAAGTTAAGCCAGTTAAATATTTTATAAACCATATGATTTCACTCATCTGTAGGATATAAAACTGAAAGCAATAAGTGAACAGACAAGAAAAACAAACAAACAAAATCTCATAGACACAATAGTATGGTGCTTACCAGAAGGAAGGGGGGTGGGGAGGAATAATGGGTAAAGGGGGTCAGATATGGTGATGTAAGAAGATTTGACTTTGGGTGGTGGGCACACAATGCAATGTTTAGATGATGTATCATAGAATTGTACACTTAAAATTTTATTAACCAATGTCACCCAATAAATTTTAATTAAAAAAAAAAACTGTTGTCCTTATCATTGTTCTCAACATTTTCTAGGTGATACAAGAAGTTATAATAATTACTTTGCAAATATTTCACAGATCTGTGCTAGCAGAACTTAACAACTCTCTGTTCCTGTCAAAAATACCCTATATTTTCAATTTCCTCAGCTGTTTTCACAGGTTCTGCTCTTCCTTCCCTAATTCTACATTCCTTAGTCTATGCTATAGAGTTACTGTCCATCAGAATTAAAAGCCAGTCAGCACTTTTTGAATAATTACTGCATACTAGGATCTACAAAGTCCTTTGCAGATATCAGTACATCATATTATCTGGTGGAAATGGCTTTGGTGGGCTAATTTAAGACAGAGATTCTGGTTCGATTCTCCTTGTCCATTCTTAAAGTTTCAAATTAAATTATTTTTATGACAAGATTTTAATGATCTGTACAAAATTATTTCTAAGCTGCTATATACCATATACCTGAAGAAGCTCAACATGTGGCATAAATGTGTGAGAGAGACTATATTTAAGGTAATGAGAAAAGAGGGATTAGGTAAACTGGAAGGTTTGCACTTCACATACAGG
>NW_005876411.1:0-10047 GCF_000147115.1 Myotis lucifugus | reverse complement strand
CCAGAGAACTGCCACTGCCCATTGCTCCCCTGATTGCAAGTCTAGTGGTTCCCTTAGAGCAGTGTTCAGCAAACTCATTAGTCAACAGAGCCAAATATCAACAGTACAACAATTGAAATTTCTTTTGAGAGCCAAATTTTTTACACTTAAACTATATAGGTAGGTACATTGTTATTAACTTAATTAATAATTTTGGATTGAGTACTTAGTATTAACAACATGAGTTCAATACACTAATATATTTATGGAATGCCTATTATGTGTCTAAGGCTGGAGATAACATGACATCCTTCTAGAACTTACATTCTAGTGAGGAAGATCAATTTTAAATAAATAAATAGTCACATCAAATAATTGCAATTGTCATGAGTGCTAAGGAAGGAAATAAACAGTAATCGAGAGAAGTTATTTAGCAAGGTTAGGCATTTAAACCCCTCTAAGCAGGTAAGTTTCATTTTATAATAATAAAGCCACCAACACAAAATAATTACAATTCTTAAATTGATGACAAAAATACCTGTAGGACTTGCTGGTTGGAAAAATACAGGTAACTTTATGCTTCCAGTAGGTACTTTTGTCATCCGTGCGCAATTTGCAGACACGACTAGCACTAACCACTGCACAATGAGACTGCTGACTGACTGGCTCACTCATCTCCTGCATGAATCGCGCGCGCCTCCTCCCGCACTGCATATACCACGGCCTGCCTGCCTGCTCGGCCGGACTGACCGACACCCCCCACTTCTTCTAAAGCCACTTCTTCAAAATAGACTCGCCCAGGCGGAAAACAAACTTCTGCGCATGGGCCACGAGTTTCAATCGCACTGTATGTGCGCGCCCGCACGTGGTATTTTGTGGAAGAGCCACACTCAAGGGGCCAAAGAGCCGAATGTGGCTCGAGAGCCGCGGTTTGCTGACCACTGCCTTAGAGGAAAGAAGGGGAAAGGGAATATGCTGGTATGGTCCCCTGCGGGAGAGCACTCACTGGGTGCATCCTGAGCACATGTATCTCTCTTACAGGTGGAAATCTTAGGGGAGGTTCAGGGGAGGGTCTCAATAGAATATTCATCAGCTGTCCAGGTGTGCTCTTTCAGGGTCCTGGTCTCCACTGATTGGTTGGCCCCAGGGCAGGGAGTCATTAGTCAATCCAGCCAGTCCTGAGACAGCCATGGCATCACTTGTCTGCTTTTCTGGGCCTGGAACTGAAATATAACTGCGGCCTAAATGTTATCTTTAGGGAGAAACGTTCAAGAAGGGTCTAAGCCACAGGACTAGCAATATGAAAAGTCAGGGGATCCAAACCAAATGACCAGTGATATGTTAGGGGAGGATAGGTTACCCGGGGTGGGGAGGAGGTTCTTGTTTTCCCAGTTTTGCCCCTTGCTAGGCATCTGGGACTTTCTGCCCTGGTGAGTTTCTGGACCTGGCCGGTTGTCCTTGCTCTGCTCATGTCTGCCTAACTGCCTGTAACAGGTAGTCTTGCTGGCTCAAAAGCCTACAAAAGCTCCCTTGCTGATGATTTCATGGTGAATAATTGCCCAATGCTCTCTCCTCCTTGTGACTCACAATACGAATCTATCATTCCAGTTGGATTTCTATCCTCACCAACTCTCCACTCACCTTACCAATTATTACCCCCATGCTGATGCATATTTATTTCTAGGGAGCCTTCATATCTATACTTCACTTAATTTATTTTTATTTAGTCTTTTTTCACTATGTAAATCATACTTTCTTGACAACTGTATGTCCAACAGCTACACTGATGTCTCCCTTTTCTTAATTTAAAGATCAAATAGTGTCTGTATCAGAACATGCACTGACCTGTCAATGACACTACCACTCTCCCTTGATGTAACACCCTTTCCTTTCTCTTTAATACCCCCATTCCTCTGCAATAAGAAGGTCTAGCCATACCCACACACTTCTTCAAAGGCCACTTTCTCCTAATTATATTTGGAGAAAAGGAAGCAGTCAGTTCACCAGGCACCATGCTTTTACACCATCACTCTGAACCTGGGACTCCTCTCACTTGACTACAATTCCAGATCTATGATAGTTTCTGCAAATCACCACCAACTCAAGGTTTTTATATATAATAGTCTTTTACAGAAACTCTTAGGGAAAGTGATGGAATTATTAAAAAATGAAATAACTCCTAAATCAATGCTAGACATGCCATTTTATGGAAATTCATGAGCTATCGCTTACTACATGACATTTCATATGGGCAATTTCCTTCTCTAGGCCCTGGCTTAGGCCTATCACTTTCTCACAAATTTTTCTCACATTGGTCTCTGTGTTCCAGATCCCCTACTTCCCTCTCTAACTAGCTGGCTTGCTGACTAGTACAGAATAGTAATATATTTTATGTATCAATCCAGCAATGATAGATTTTGGTAATATATATGTACTGTATTCTTTTCTCAAGCCTCTAGTTATTCATAGTTTGTGTAGTCAGGATATCAGCAGATTTTAATTATTAATATTTATTAAAAGTGCTATCAGTACTTCTGATGCTTATGTGTACATACATAAAACAACACAGACATATACACTATGAAGAGAAATATAATTTATCACTAGCCAACCCTAAAGTTTTAGCACTCTAAAAGTTGTAAGAGTGTTACCACATAGTATCATTAAAAAAGATATATAAAAATTTTTTCAGTCATTCATGGGCAAGTGAAAGTATGTTTTAAAATTCACAGGTGACCTTTTCTACTTGGGAACTGTGCTAAGCAGAATTCTAAAATTACTTCAAGATCCCCAGCCCTTGGTGTACATGACCCAAATCATCCTCCAAACAGTGAATATAATGGATTTCACAACCATGATTAAGTTATGTTGTATGGCACAATTGCACTTCAGATGGTAAAATTAGCCAGGTGGTCCTGACCTAGCCACATGGGCCCTATAAAAAGGCAAAATGTTTCCCTTGGGTAATTAAAGAACTGAAAGTGAGAGATTTGAAAGAAAACAATGATTTTAAATTCCCTTGTTGGCTTGACAGTGGAAGAGGCCATGAGGAAAGGACCTGCAAGTGGCCTATACAAACTCATGAAGAGCAAAACTTCAGGATCTCAGTACTGCAACTGCTAGGAGCTCAATTCTGCCAACTACCAGAATGAGCTTCTAGCAGATTCTTCTCAGGCCATTCAAATGAACTCAGCCTTGATGACATCTTGAGTTCAGCCTTGTGCTTAAGCAGAGATCCTACCTACCCCCATCTTGCTGGATTTCTGACATAGAAAACTAAGAACTAATAAATTAGTGTGGTTTTAAGCTTCAAATTTTGTGGTATAATTTATTATTTAGCAATAGAAAACAAACACAAGGACTATTTTTTTTAAATTTTTTATTGACACAAGGACTATTTAAAGAGCTACAATAGTACATTCAGTCTTCATTAGAGTAAAAAATTAATTCCAAGATTACAAAATAGATAATGTTCTTGTATGTCCAACATATTTTAATCTTTGAGATTGATGGTTTTTAAATGTTCATTAAAATATGTTATTCTCTAGTAACACACCTTTGAGAGTCATTAAATGTCTACATTAATTATATGTTTATTGGGTAGGAAAACTGGTTAACATTCAGCTATAACTCACCAATAAACCACTCTCTACAGTATTAATAACCATTAGGAACCAACTTTTTCAATAATAAATAAATGATTATTGCTGTTCAATAAATGGGTCCATGTGCATAAAAACGATGTAATCACAAAATACTATAATAGATGTATACTATATGAAAGAGAAGTATTAATGCACATGAAATATCTATGGATATATTAAAGAAAGAAAAAAAAACACTTTTCAACCAACTGGGCTAAACACAGAAAAGAAGGCAATTCCTTTGAAATGGGAACACTTTTGAAACAATTAGGAAGCAACTATACTAGAGAAAGAAATGTTCAACAATGTGAAAAAAGTGTATGGATTATTTTTCCCTTTTTAGAATAGCAATGATCTAAAAACACACTAGCCTAATTATCACAGCAGCTATATTTACATTTGAAAGATTACATTTCCTGCAATTTCTACTCTACAAAGATTTGTGAATAGTAATTAGGAACAAAAATTGAAAAGATAATTGAAGTACAGTCAAACCTCATTCATCGAATGTATCCCATCTCGAATAACTTGGTTCTCAACCAAGTTGTTCCCAGAAAAAAATGTCTTGGTTGTGGAGCCAAACTTTGGTTTTCAACCTGACAACCTTTTTATGCTGATCCCTCAGCATGACAAGAAGTGTCTCTCAGGAAACAAACAAACAAAGGAGAGAATGCTTTTGTTGCTGGGGAAATCAAAGGTTAGCACAATTTTAAAACAAAAAGAGGCCATCAAGAGTGCTAATGTTGCTAAGGGTGTGAAAGAAACAATGACCATGGGAAACTGAAGAGGTAGAAAACTGTTGTTGATTTGATAATGACAGCAGTTAACCAGTGACAGCATTTTGGAAGTAATGATATGGGAAAAGGCAAAGATGCTGCATCCTGACCTCAAAGACACCCCTGGAACCAGTGCTGAAAGTGATTCCTGTAAGGCTAGTGCAGGTTGGCTTGATAAATTTAAGAAAAGAAGTGTTTGTTTATAGATTAAACAGTACAGTACACATGTACTGTATATAAGGAAGGTTAAAACAGGGAATCAGAGGGAGGAACCAAGATGGCGGCATAGGTAAACACCGGAGATTTCTGCCGCAAACAACCACTTCAAAAAGACAACTAAAAGGGAATCACTTGGAGGTTTGGAATGGATTAATTCAATTTACATTATTTCTAATGGGAAAAGGGGACTTGATTTTCAAACAAATCACTACTTGAACAGCTTTCCAGACTGAATGAATTTCAAGAACCTAGGCTCCACTGGATAGCCTCTAAACTCTGGGTAGTTGTAAACAAGATCTTATTCTTTAAGGATCAGCATCAGGAAGAAAGCATGTGCCTTATGAAAAAAAAAGTAATTTTCAAAGAGCATAATAACTTTGGATCAATAAAGAAGAGCTAGAGCTATTTTGACAATACAGGTTGGAGATGCTGAACCAAAATAAAGAAAAATGACCAGGGTAGGCTAAGAGCTTTACCAAGTAAGAAGTGAAAGAAGTTTTTAGGGGTGAATTAGGCAGGTTTAGGAAATTTTAGGAATTAAGGGGTCCATGGGAAAAAAGCACAAGGCTACAGACCTGCAAAGGGTACATTTCCATAGAATAAGGGAGCTGGAAATAGCAGAAGGTATACATTTACAGAATAAAGGGAAGTAAGCCCCTCATTTAGAGAGGGAAGAGGAAAACCCAGAGAAAATAGGAGAACAATAAGGGAGAAGGAGAGGAGAACCTAATCTGAGGTCTAAGCTCTGGAGTTGCTATAGTGACCAAATCAAAGGGGATAGTGACCAATCAGAGGGGATGTCAAGGCACAAAGAACTACAGCCTTTATAAACCGTGGAAAAAAGGGACTTAGTGGGAATCTGTGCTTATTTCTCAATAAATTTCCACTTTTTACTATACCACCTTTCGACCATGGTTTCATTCTTCAACTCCACCAGACAAGAGCCCTGGAACCATCCTGCCCAGAGGAACACCATGTGTTCCAGTCCAACTTTCCCATTTCAGAAAGATGAAACATGATCATCAAACTACTTAAAACTGTCCTCATGAATCACCATGTCAGTATATTACATATGGCTGATTTTATAGTTCAGGTTTTTAATCTCAAGTCACATTAATAGAAGCATCTAAGTTAGATAACTAGCTATATAGCTTTGCCCAAATTGCTTTATCTAGCTGTGCCTCAGTTTCCTCACCTGTAAAACATTACCTTGTTAACAGTGAGAGAAGCTAGCTCACAGGATGTAACAAGGTTTGCTAAACTCATATCTGTGAAGCATTTAGAACAGCATCTGGCATAGCATAAGCACTGCATAAAATGTGTGCTCTAATCTTTAAAATACTGGGCAAAATAATCCTTTGATCAATGCACAAAAGCACTAACAAATGCATCAGCAAACATTTTGATTATCTAGTAGGTGGCAGGTGGGATCATATCAGATGCTGGGAATGAAACAGAGCCAGGTACAGTCCATGTCATCAAAGAACTTACATTCTAGACGAGTAGATGGGTACGAAAGAAAGAAATGTCATCATCATGCAAGAAGTGCCAAAGGGGGATAATAAAATGGGAGTAATAACACATTCTTAAAAATATTTCAGTACAATATTTGGCATAGAGTAAGGACTTAATAAAACTTAGCTTTGCTACTTCTGTTATAGTCTTTTGGCTTGTTTGTTTCCATGTTTATTTTTCCATTAGAGCCATGGTCGGCAAACCGCGGCTTGCGAGCCACATGCAGCTCTTTGGCCCCTTCAGTGTGGCTCTTCCACAAAATACCGACTTCTACGCATGAGCCACGAAGTTTCAATCGCACTGTACATGTGCGCCCACATGTGGTATTTTGTGGAAGAGCCAAACTGAAGGGGCCAAAGAGCCGCATGTGGCTCGCGAGCTGCGGTTTGCCGAGCCGCAGTTTGCCGACCTCTGCATTAGAGCATGAGTTTCTCCAGGGGGAAAAATATCCTCAATCAACATCACCATATTTTGAACATTATATGCCTGATATTCTACTGAGCACAAAAAGGTAAAAATTAATAACACAATGTTCTTGTTCTGAGAGAAAGACAGACTTGTATACTTTTGAATCGCAACATATTGTGGTAAACACACATGCAATGATACCAGCAACAAACAATGGAAATTTAGAGAAATGGGGCAACATGTCCTCATGGAGGGAGTGGTTTCAAAGGATAAATTACCTCATCTGGTCTTAAATCGAAGTAGGACTTTTGCAGCTAACAAGTGAGATAGAATGAATCATGTAATGAAAAGTTCTGAGTAGTTTAGTTATTTTAGGGAAGATTCTTGAAGCCACAGAGAACAAAAAGGAGGGAGGGGGGTGTAGATATTGCAGGGCAGACATGTGGATAATTGGGACCCCAAGTTCTGGAGTAACTTATACATTTAGATTGTGTACAAAGAGCATATGGAACATGGCATCCATGTCCTTGTCTTTGCATGCTAAAATTCCCTTTTTGCTTAAGCTTCTGTGGATTGTGACCTTCACAGAGTAAGCTTTGTTTTAAGGATGAGAACTTTGACCAAATGATTATAGGTTGTTGGGTCTCTAGGTTGGTGCCTGGATCTAATTTTAACCTCGAATACTATGCTTAAGAAATACTATATGTTCTATAAAACTTGGTGGAATTAAATTGAATTTTAATATGGGCTTAGCTCAAAAGTGTTTCTTACCAAATTTACAATAAAAATAATTTTTGCTAAAAGCATCCAGACTTAAATTTATTTAAGTCTGTACCTTAACAAGAGAGGTCTTTTATCCTACAACTTAATTGTTCTAACTAGTAAGGTAACTCTCTTAAGGATTGAGATGGGATCTTAAAAAGGTGGGAGCAAATTCCCCCCATGATGTAAAATTAAGTGAGCACTTCCCATCATAAATGTTCCTTGTTCAAAGTACTGAGGGGTAAAAATATTTTGCTCAATTTCTGTTTATTTTGATGTAATAGAAGAGAGCACCTAGACATACAATTGTTGAACCCATGGGAGTCAGGATAGGTTGTCATAAGTTTCTATTTGTATTCTGAAGGCCAATAGTGCAATTGGTTCTGAACTAAGTGATCATCAAACTAGAAACAATGGAATCTGGAAAACTAAGATTCTAAATTTGAAAAATGATTTTTTTTCTCTTCATCACAACTAACCCAAAAGTTTTTACTAAAATATTTTCTTAAACATCTAACAAATAAATTTATTACCCAGTCTTGTATGATCACATTGTATTTTTAATCTATTATTTGGCCAATGCAGGCTTAAACTTTGTAATGGGTGTGTCTTTGTTTATAGTAATTAAATTATGATTACATCAATTTAGATGAGTATCTCCTAGTGTTTATGTTTAATTTGAAGGTAATAGCACTGTTAGTCATAGTGCATGTTAGTCATAGCAAATTGCCTAATTATTAATCTTTATTAATATATGAATCTTTATTAATATATGAATAATGAAAACTTTAATTCAGTAAAATTCAATCCTAGCAAATATGCAAATCAAGTCATGATCTCTCCAAATGGAGACCATTATTTTAGACTGTACATGAGGGTTTTTTGTTTTTTCCCCTAAAAAATTATGTGCTTCAGGTACTATTGTATATTCCTTGTCCTTTCTCTGACCTGAATTACCAAAAGAGTAAATTCCAGTCTCCAGTGCACTGAGCTCATTCGTGCACATGGTTGAGGTGTGCAGGGGAGAAGCAATGGTCTATTTCCTGACACTGTCCATTTAATTAGTTGACTTTTAATTAGAGGGTATTTCATGGTCTATTTTCTGAATTAATGGTTCCCCATCTTTTATCCACTGTCCATAGAGTACAGAGGCACCACATATTTTTGTTGCATATACTCATAGTTGACTGGGGAACTTTTATAATTGCCTTGGGAGATGTCCCTCCATCTCTACTCAGACACAATTTTAAAAATATTCTTATGTGATATAGTTATTATACATTTATGTATTTTAAAATTCACCATTTTTTAAAAAATCATTAGCATTTAGGAATAAAATTTCCCTCAAAATAAAATGTGCTTTTTATCAATTTTATCTTCTCACTTTCCAAGGCAGCCTGCGTCTGATCATGTCCAATTTATTAGTAGAGCTAGAACCTTCATTGAATTTAATTTTTATCTTCCTGGGGTAAAATAAAATAAAGGCAACCATTCTCTTTCTTTTTTTCTAATTGGTCAAGAAAAAGCTATTTAATATTATGATTTATCATTTGTGTCATCAAGTGGCCAATTCTGTAAGCTAAACAATATAAAAATATACTCTAGGCTTGCAAGAAAATAAACTGTGAAGAGGAACAGGAAAAGAGAGATAATCATTTTTAAACTCTAAAATAAACAAAATTTGATCTTATATCCTATTCTCCAAACCATAATAGACTAATGTCCAATAGTAGTCCTAGGGCTGCTTTTTAGACATTTGTAGGTGCAGGGATGGGGGGTGGCGGGTGAGACACGTGTTTCTATGGGCTTAAAGCATTTTTTAAAAAATTTATGTTCAGATATTCCCCTGACAGGCAGGCTGAACTATGCTGTATGAGTAGAGTTCTTCAGCAGGTTTTCAGTCACTTGTATTTTGTACCAGTAAAAAATGAAAGAAGTCTTGTTTTTTAAAAAATTCTGTATGCAATGACACCTTGACTTTTAGTCCAGGCTTTCCAGATTGATAAGACTAAAAATCCCTATAAGTTCTAAAGGGATTCACTTTACTTACACTGATGAGCATGTAAAGAATATCTTCATTCTTATCAAAACAATATTTAAATAACATGAACAGTTCCTGGGGAATTAAATTATCCTAATGGAACCTCTTATTTTATTAATCTGGACAAGTATATAGTGTTTTCCTAGAATACTTTAATTAAGATGCTACATTTATAAGCCTTGGTTTTGAACATTTCAGATAGGGAACACTGCCTTTTCAGAAATCCAACAACAAAAAATGCTCTATATTTTACTAACAGAGCCTACTTTTCTTCCTTTGGGCTCAAAAATGAGTAGTACAATGGAGGAGACACAGATGCCTAGAAATACCCTCACATGTTCCATTCTCCTCAAAAGTTATTTCACAGAAGCAGGACAGATGAAAGGACATGATCAATAACTCAGAAATTGCTGGCAAGGCAGCTTTGTTCTGAGTTTCAACAAGGATCTGGCTCTAAGGAAACATATATCTAGTCCTCCAATTCCCCTCCAGGTGCCATAGACAGAGAGAGGGAGGGAATAGAAGGCCAGAGAGGGACATAGAAGTGGATCTGATTGGCAATAATGACCAACTTTTCCTTCATGAGAGAATTACTCATGTCACTCTGGTTTATTAGTATACTTCAAGTTCTATAACAAATTCTTTCTGTTCTTTATGCTATAGTGACCTTCATCTTTTAAAATCCTCACCTTTTAAATGTTGT
>NW_005876410.1:0-10048 GCF_000147115.1 Myotis lucifugus | reverse complement strand
ACAAATGAGTGCGATCATGTGATATTTATCCTTCTCAGACTGTCTTATTTCGCTTAGCATAATGCTTTCCAGGTCCATCCATGCTATTGGGAATGGTAAGAGTTCCTTCTTTTTTTACAGCAGCATAGTATTCCATTGTGAGATATACCACCCTTTTGTTTTTTGTGTTTTTGTTCTTTTACTTAATCTTCCATATTTGCCCACCTCTTTTTTTCTTTTTTAAATGATATTTATTTCAAGTTCTGAGTAGCATTATACTACATACCTTTTTTTAGGTTATTGCTAGACACATTTTTTTTTTTACAATCTTTGACAAACACTTCAGTATATGTACTACAAAATGTGTATGAGTTCCATTCACTGAATGAACCCTCCTTAGAAAAGCCATGTTCCGATGTCTTGTAGAAATCCATTTCATGGGGCTTGTTATCCATACACTTCTGCATATACATTTCAACGTTATTAAATTTATACTTTAAATTGACACTGCTAAAACTGCTTTTTAAAAAAACTTTTTTTATTGTTGACAGTATTACAGATGTCTCTCATTTTCTCCCTTTTTGCTCCCCTCCATCCAACCTGCCCCACACAGGCCTTCCCTATGAGTTATGCATATATGCAAACGTGTTCTTTTGTTAATCTCTCCATGTTCCCTCTCACTCCAACCCCCACTGAGGTCTGTTATTCTGTTCCAGGCATCCATACCTCTGGACCTATTTTGTTCATTAGACTCCACATATAAGTGAGACCATGTGATATGTGTCTTTCTCTGACTGGCTTATTTCGCTCCTTGCCCAACTCGTAAGCACAGGCATTCCCCGCAATCCTTTCTCATCCTCCTTTCCACGGAGAACCCTCCCTCCATATCCCAGGGCTCCCCTCTTTAGGAACAAGTCCCAGGTCCCGCCATAAGCCTGGTGCTCTCCTGGGGGTCAATACTGCTTGGAGACCTCTCCCCCCAAAACACGTCTTGTTTTGACATAGGGTGTCCTCTCCCGCTCTCCTGTGGAAATCCTGCCTGACTCGGAACAGAAGTAGGCTCGTCTGTGTTCTCTCCCAGCCAAGCTGGACAGGATGGTGTGGAGTTGGAAAATCCTCAGAACACCGCCTATGTGTGTCTCCCCAACCCAATCAAAAGCTGAGTGGTAGGGACTGTGTATTCACTTCTGTGCCTGCAGCCCTGCATGCAGGGCAGGTCCTCGGGAAAAGTGTGGGGAGTGGAAATGAAGGCAGGCGTCAGCATCGCCCCCGGGAACTGTCTGACCACAGAGAGGCCATGCTCAGCCTGGGCTCCTGGATGGGGGTGGGGGCATGGATCTGACCACGGTTTAGATAGATTTGTTTCCAGACTGCTTAACCAGGATGTGTTTTGCAGATAATAAATCACGGCCAGGCATCTTTGTAGTTATCTCAGCTATCTTTATGATTACTTTCTTCCTCCTGACTCTTTCCCCTCAAACTGTGCTGAAGGAAAATCCACGGGCCAAGGAGGTCACAATTCTCCCCATCTCTCCCCTTCATCTGGCTTCCCATCTGCGTGCTTAGGACCCTTACATGTCCCCCCTCCCCTCATTCCCCCTGCATGCCTCCCCAGAGGCCTGCATATCTGGGCTGGCCTTGTTGGCAAATCTCCTCTCCCTCCCCCTCCTCTCCTTCTTCCTCCTCCCCCTCCTCCTCCTCTGTCATGTGGTCTAATCACTGTTAGGCCCTGGGGTGCCTTAGAGCACATTTAGTCAAAGGCCCTCTTTCAGAGTGCAGCCCCCACACCGGGTGCTCTGCCTGGCTAGCTCACTGGCCTGGGTTTCAGCCTCACTGGACCCCTTTGCAGGAAGCCTGCGGCGGTGGCAGCCTGCACAGCTGTGCATGTGCTTTGTGGGCAGTGGGCAGCCTGCACAGCTGTGCAGGGCTTTGCATCAAGCTGAGCCCAAATGCAGCCTGTTCCTTCTCACAGCTGGAAAACCTGCAAGCACAACGGCTTCTGTTAATGAGTTTACCCTCCTGTTTGGGCTCCAGGTCATTGTTTCACCCAAGTGGGTGTTTTCTTGGTGCAAATGTGAAGAAGGCCACAATACCTTGACAGATACTGAGTGATTTTGGAGAAGGTGCCATTTGAAATATGGGATAAATATCTCCTTCCTGGATCTTCAGTATAGGCTGTGCTCTGGCTGTCTTACCCTCTTAATGCCTGTCCCCCCACCTCCCCCTATACACACACAATATGTAGATCTTACTCTTATTAAACTCACCTACTCTGTCTCTGTCTCCTACGTGACCAGGCTCTGCTGCTTCTTGACAGCCTGGCAATACGGGTTTTATTTCTCACTCCTAATTGCTGCCTTGATTTACCAGTGTTTTCATAGTGGTTTACAGAATTTCACTCTCAGACCTTAGGAACATAATTAAAAACACAGACTGCCGGGCCGTAGCGGAGGCTCTGGCACACAGGCCACATGACAGATGATGGCTACCGGGTGAGCTCTGCACTCTGTGCTCTGGGTCCCTCTCCAAGTTCACCCGAGGGTCCTTAACTCCCTGGACTCTATGGCAGAGGCAGAGCTGCAACTGGCATCCGAAGCATAATGACCAAATTCCAGCCAAAAGGCATTGGAGGTTTTGCAGAATGAAAGGATACAAGCCTTTAAACAGTGAGACAAAGAAACTAAAACCCTGAAATTTCTGGCAACCAGAATCCTCTGGTTAATTGAATAACGTTTTTAATTTTAATGTTTGGATTTAATTTATCTTCATATGATTGTTACACTAGAACAGCACAGAATTCTCAGACTCTACGTACATCCTGTGAGGAGCTGTGAACTGGCCTTTAGCTCGTTAGATCAGGGTTTCCCGGTCTCGGCACTGCGCATACTTCAAGCTGGATAATATTTTGTCGTCAGTGCTGTCCTGTGCATTGCAGGATGTTGAGCAGCATCCTTGGCACTACTCGCAAGATGCCAGTAGTATCTCGCCCCTCCCCCAGCGGCGAGAAGTTTACACATTTCTGATACGCCTTGAATGTCACTTTGTTGACTGAGCCCCTTCTAGCCTTCAGTTTTTTATTTGGCATGTATTTTACAGAATATGGAAAGATTCTCATTTGGGTTCTTCCAGTTGCTGGATTACACACAATGAGCCTCTGTTCTGGGGAGAAATGACTGGTTTTTTGCCTTCATGTGCCTTTGCGGCTCTGTTTGGGTGGTATAATAGGGATGCCGTGCTGGGAAGCCTGAAATCTGTTTCCTCTGGCTATGCAAATAAGCCCATTAGGTTCTCTCATCTGCACACGCACAGCTTGCTCAGGAGCTAGGCAGGGCACGAGAGGCCCCTTGGTGGTCAACCCAACGGCTTTGTCTGTGGGGCCTGGATGTCTGGGGCATATTGAATCCTTGCAGATTCAGCACTGTGTTGTACTTCTGAGTAACTGAATATTTATAAGGGGATGTATACAAATAGCATCTAAATGTCATATGAAGTCTCCTCCAGTGCATTCATCATTTTTATTCATTTTCTAATTTGAGAAATATTGGCTCTTTGCAGGGCTGTACAGACTTCCTTGCACAGGTCATGAAGAATGATTTATGTCAGATCATTAAGCACTTAAGAGCCTATAACAAGTGTACAGTCTCTGAGCTCTGAGCCTGGGCTGGTAGGACAGCATTTGCACTAGAAAGGCAGGCGACTTGGGGCAGGAGAGGAGGATTCTGGCCCTGGCCTTTAGATGTTGCTTCCCTCTCTGGACCCCAGTGATTTTTCTGTTAAATAAAGATGCTGGACTAGATCGATCATCTCTAAGGACTCTTCCAGCTTTAAGTGAAAATATATGGTTTTAATTAAAGTGAAAATGAGCTTGGTATTTTCAAATATAATTAAATTGAGTTGGAGAGATATCTTCCAAGGGGAGGGATAGTGGTAGGATATGAAACATTATATTTATTCCACCAGTGAGACTTTGTGGACTGGGACTCAAACCTGTCTTTGAATCTCCCTTATTTGTGGTCTCTGCTCGGAAGCACACTTCTTTGGGAGATACGTGTCCATGTGTCTGGAGGCTGAGGGTTGGGGTGACTCTGTCTTCCTCTCAGTGAATCTGGATGCCTGGGTGCTAGGTCAAGCTGGCTCTGCTATGTGGTTTTGGGCAAGCCACTTCCTGTCTCAGGGCTCAGTTCTGACTTTAATGTGAAGAATTGAGCTTTGGTCTTGTTCAGAAAAGGCTAACATAGCAGGGGTGCCTCTGCACGTGGGAAACTGTTTTCTGCGCTGATATTACATTTTCTCTGAATGATAAGACTGGCTCACTGAGCCTAGCTGCCCTGCAAACAGTGTTTATCCTGAACATCTGCTTGCCTTCTGGGAGTCTGGAATTTCGGTACATGCTAGGCACAGGGTATAGTAGCCCCCCTTTATCCACAGGGGATATGTCCCAAGACACCCGCCCCCCCCCAATAGATGCCTGTGTTAGAGAAGAAAAGTTTTCCTCTATCCTTCTAGGTTCTCTTGACTGGTCTAATAATTAAATCAACATGAGACAAATTAACAAGCAAAAATAACCAAATTTAATTACATGTATGTGTACGGAACCACCAACCCCTCTTCCCCCACACACGAGAGGATCAGAGGCAGAAAGGTAAAATGAGGTATATATGACATCTTGAAGTAAGGAATGAGGTGAGAGCCTTCAAGTTTGGGGGTGGGGGTGGGGCAGGTAACTCACAGAATGATAAGAAGAGCAGATATTCAGCAATTAGATGTTTGTCATGCCATATGTCAAAAATTATCTCTGGCAGTAACTCTTATTATAGGCAAGGACCCTAAGTAATTTAAATTCTTTTAGGCACTTAAGAGGGGGCGGGCAGAAGTTTCTCCTGACCCTGCAGGGTCTCCATTGTCTTCAGTTGAAAATAACCCACACGCCAAAGTAGCACATTCCGGGGAAGCCTGTTCTGAACCCCTTCTGTCCCACCTTCGAAACTTCTGAGAAGTTTCACATTCAGGAAGTTGGGTTGATAGATTGTGGCATCTCCTTGAGCCAACCAGCCTCTGAGTTCTGAGAACAGGTCAGTTTGGTCACACAGGGGTATCTAATGTGGGCTCCAGAAGTTAAGCCTATGGTATAAGCAATCAGATATTTAATAAGAGGCGTTTGTATGGAAAGAAAATAAAAACAATGGTCATTGATTGAAGCCGGCTATGATCCCATGGTCTAAGTTCTGAAAGCAGCCGATGGAGATTTCTAGATGTCTCGCTTGAAGTGTCTTCAGATGGAGCGAGGACAGGCATGACAATCTGATTGGTTTTCCTGGCTCGCAGTTTGAATATCTGGTGATGTTTCCACGTAGCAGGCGTGAAGATTGTGCATACCTGAGCTCCTGTAGTGATTTCCCTGAAGTTTAGATCAAGTTGTCCAGCTTCAGTATTGCAAGACTTCAGGAAATAGGGCAGTTTTAGTTCTTACTGATTCCAAGTGAGGAGGGTGGGAGAAAATCAGAAACATTAGATTGGAGAATCATAGTCAGACATTGCAAGAAACTAGAATTCAGTTCAGTTTACAGATAGGGGCAAAACTCAAAACATAATGAACATACTAGAACCCAATATCCACAAAGGTGTGTTACGAAACATAATTTTTCTGTATAAAATCACTCCCAGTTTTAGGAAAAAAATAATCAAATTAAGACTAAATTGTTTGCAAAATGTCTAGTTTTAATAAATTGATCTGTTATTTACATATGTGCAGCAGGAATAGTAATTAACTGTCTAGGTTCTGTTAAATCTGCTTTGCTGGAACTGTGCATAAGGACTCTCAGATTGAACTTTTCAGGATCTCTCGAGGCAGGACAGAGTGAAATGGCCTGAGATTTCATCATACCCCTCAAAATGACATGTGATTTAAAACTTGTGAATTGTTTATTTCTGGAATTTTCTATTTAATATTTTTAGATCGAGGTTGAATGAAAGTAATTGAACACAGAAAGTGAAAACAAGGATAAGGGGGATGAAACCCCTGGGCACTGAGTCCCCAGTGTGGTAGACGCTCTGTGTGTGGTCACCACTTGCTGGGGAGGAATTCAGCCTGGCCCTCCTGACTTCCCTGGGAGGACTCCTGGGAGCTCATGCCTGGTTTCCTGGGCATTATGCTCCATGCTCCTTTTCCCTTTTTGGCTTTGAATCCTTTTGCTGCAACAAATCTTATCCTGGGATATAACTAACTACTAGTATATGCTACTCCTGTGAGCCTTTCTGGTGAATCACCAAACTGGGTTTGGTCTTGAGGACACATGACATAGGAACTCTAAAACTCTCTGAAAATCTGTAAAGTAGAATTTTTTGGTTTTTGTTTTGTTGGGTTTTTTTCTGAGTAAAAATTATTTCACTACCTTAGGCTCTCCCTTCCCCCCCCCCGCCCCCTCCAGCTTGATAATAAAAAAGTCATGGTGGAGGCAAGTGGGGGTGAGCTGGCAGAAATATTCCTCTTCTTTGGGCAAACCTATAGCCTAGTTGGCTATTAGATGTGTGCTTTTTAAAAAATATATATATTTTATTGATTTTTTACAGAGAGGAAGGGAGAGGGATAGAGAGTTAGAAACATCGATGAGAGAGAAGCATCAATCAGCTGCCTCCTGCACACCCCCTACTGGGGATGTGCCTGCAACCAAGATACATGCCCTTGACCAGAATCGAACCCGGGACTCTTCAGTCCCCAGGCTGACGCTCTATCCAGTGAGCCAAACCGGCTAGGGCAGATGTGTGCTTTTGATTGTAAGAAAATAAATACAAGGGAGAAAGGATCAATGCAAAGTGAGACAGTAACTAGTGTGAACCAAAGATTCTCACCATGAATTTAACACCAACAGGAGTCCCCAATTTGGGATATGGTAAGGGGGAGACTTCATTCAGTGAGAACAGCTCAATTGTGAAACAGCTCTGCTGAAACAGCTGCATTGTGCGAGGCAGCTCAGATGTAACAGTTCTGGCTGGAATTATAGCTCCAGCTCCAACTCCAGCCTCAGCCCGGCTGGGGAAGTACAGTATCTGGTGAAAACTGAAAGTATGCTCTGCTGAAGCTGATATGAAGCTGGCTTATATGGAGAAGTGTGCCCACTCCTGGTCCCTGAATGGTCCTTTCCTATGCAAATGAGGATTCCAAAACCTCAGGGTTTGATTGGTCCAAATAACACTATTCTGATTGGTTAGAATGGAGCCACTCTGATTGGTCAGTAAAAATGCAAATGAGACTATAGCTGCACAGTTCTCATTGAATAGAGAATGTCTCAGTTCTGTTGATTAAGTTTCAGTCCTAGGAGCTCTCTTAATAAGAGTCTACTCAGATGGCAGGAGCACAGTGCAGGAGGCTTGGCAGCCCAGTGTGTGCTTTTCTGTGAAATGCAGAGTGCTTAGGGACCTCTGTAAATAATGACTGCTAGACTCTGGTTAGGAATTTGAGCCCAGTTAATCAAGAGGAGTCCTTTTTTGGCAGCTATGTTCTTCTTGGGGTCAATTCTAGGCAATACCATTTCAGTCATTACTCTACTGGCTGTGTTTTTTCCCATATTGGTGTGTCTTACTATGTTGTTGCATTGGATATAATTGGATTTTTAAGACTGAGGCTATTTATAATTTTAGAGGATCTTGTTGTTTGAAGAAGTCCTTGTACGAATTGGTTCCTAATTTATCTTTGAAGTGACGCCAACATGAGTGGGGAGTATTGTGAGTCTTGGCATCGAGTGTTCTGACGGAGAGATGTGTACATGTTGTAGCAATGTAGGGTTTTATTTACTAGCAATAGAAATCCCTCATGTTAATTTAAGCAAAATAAATGAGAACATGCTACAAAATGCCATTGGCTGGATCCATGGCCCCGAGTGATGTGGTCAGAATTTTGTTTCTCTCCCTCACCCCTGTCTCCTTCCTTCTTTCTCCTCTCTCCTTTCTCGGTGTCAACTTTATTCTCAGGCCAGCTCTCCAGTATGTGGTGGCCTTGAATTGTCCCTGAATGCAAGGTCAGCTCAGTATCAACTACCCCTGCTGTGAAGGGACAGAACCTCCCAAAATAAAAGATTCTTTTACCAGGAGAAGGAAGAAAACAGAATGAGTAAAAACAACATTCTAGTATATGTGTGTATGTGGGTCCCAGGAAAAGGTTCCAGGGTATCCACAAAGTTGAGTGTTGTGGATTCTATTGATTGTTGGTAGTTGATGGATGTCTTGAGGACCATCTTCGAGTATGAAAACAGAATATGGTCTATTTTCCTGATGGGTAGTAATTGTATTAGAGGCTTGATCTGGGCCAGAAATGTATTGCAACTAGAATACTAGTCCTATCCACAAAGGATATTATACAGTGTGAAGGCCTCTTCCTTATGAATGTGGATGGGGTTGTCTTCATTTATATGTGTTCTCAAGTGTTTTTAATTTAATCCTTGCAGTTAAATTTTGACAGAACTCAAATTCTGTCTGTCAGGTACAGGTAGGTGAGAAGGAAGTTGCTCTGATTAAAATGAGGTCGGAGTGGGATGGAAGGCCCTGTGTGATCCCTGGAGGCTTAACAGCATGTAAAGAATTCATTTTGAAAAACCTGAGGTAGACAGGTCAGCCATGGCAGAGTTGGAAATGTTTAATTCACTGTATTCACTGTCCTGATACCCAGTTATGAGTTATTTATCAACTGAGTGGAAAGAAAACGGATCCTATCCGTTAAGAATTATTGTCATAAGTTCAAGAAAAACCTTGACTTCTTATCTTTTGTTCTGGGGCATCAACACTGATTCATCTTTCATTTATAGCTCCATATCACTAAGAGATTGTTCCAATTAATGTAAAATGGCCCCAAACACAGCTCTCCATCTATAAAATCCGATCAGGGCTCAGCTGAGGCTATCTGTATCTGCAAACCAGCTGCACGGTGGGTCCTTGGCTTAGTCACATCGTGGAATGTCTATAATTTCACGTTGGAGGGTTGTACCTGCATATGTGTTCTTGTGACTGGTTCCCAGGCTTCTCTTGTGAAGTTGTGTTGATTGTATGATGGATCTGCTGGTCTGTTTTTTTTTGTTGTTGTTGTTATTGCATTCTCCTCACTGTAGAATGCTCACAGGTTGTGTGTATAGCAAATGCATTTGTTAACTTAGAAACCAGACTTAAGATCTCTTTCCTTTATTCTTGTTTCTACCTGTTGTAGGCTATAACGACTCATGCTCAAGGTTAATGAAAGCTGACAATACGTTATTGAAACATAATAGACGTGGGGCACCCCAAAATACGTCAGTTAACATAAGCTTTCAAATAAAATGAGTCACATTTGTTGAGTAAATTACCTTGTTCTATTGTAAACCATATTAGGATCTAGTTTTATTATTTTAAGAGGTAAGAATGCTAAGATTATTAACATTCTTGCATCTTAAAATAATAAAACTAGATAATAATAAAACTTTTACCTTTAAAAGTCAGGAGACCTGACTTTCTTAGCCACTGCCCACTATGTTCTCTGACCTTTGTGTCTACCCAGAATGTCCAGGACAATAGCAACACTGAGAATATTTGCATTTGTTCCTCTTTTTGATTCTCCATTAGCATCATTCCCAACTAGGAAGGAAACATTTCGTTGCAGATGGAGAAAGGTGCTATCTTGGGGACTTTAATTTTGGGAAATTTCTGAGTCTTTATTTTAATGTTATTTTTGTCTTTACTGAAAAATAGTGGATCTATTTCATTTTCCCCTCGAGAGTAACCCCAGGTAGTCTAAATTGCCAGCAACTTAAATCTTCATTTACATTAGCTCTTTTTGTTGAAATCCAGTTTAAGTCTCTGATGGCAAGCAATTATATAGTAACTGATTCACAGGGGCCATATCAAAAGTGGTTAGGCTCTTCTTGCTTTGGTGGTGGCATGAACCTCCGTCTCCACCTTGGAAATACATGCAGGCACACACACAGTGAGACAGCCAAAGCTTACAAAAGGACACACAGTGAAATGGAGTATCCTTTCAACCTCATTACCCATTTCCCTGAAATTTTATCTGCACATGCATGCATTTATTTATGTGTACATACACATA
>NW_005876409.1:3487-10242 GCF_000147115.1 Myotis lucifugus | reverse complement strand
AGGTGAACATTTTTAAAAGTCCTTCCCAGTGATGGTTTCTGCCCTTAGTCTTTCTCCCCAAATATTTCCTCCGTGAGATACCAGCACGAGAAACAAGAGTAACGTTTACCGCCTGTTTGCATCTTATCTATTTGCTTCTCCCCCAGTTCGCTATCTGCTCATGTGCTTGGCCCTGGGGAAGGGCTGTTAATACAAAAGTAATGAACGCTCTTAGCCCAGGACATAGACGCTCGTAAGCCCCAGCCTGTGCCGTGTGAGCTGCACGCGAATCGGGGGTGGACGTGGTCCTGAAGAGCACAGAGGAGCGCTGGCTGCCGGGCTCCGCTGGCTGGAGCATCGTCCTGGCACCGAAGGTCAAAGGTTGTGGGACCAAGTCAGGCCACATCCCTAGGTTTCAGGTTCCATCCGATCAGGGCGCACGGGGAGGCACCTGCTCAATGTATTTCTCTCACATCCGTGTTCCTCTCTCTCCCACCTCCTCCCTCTTTAAAGACATCGTTTAACTCTGCTATGAACATAGGGGTGCATACATTCTTTCTGATTGGTGTTTCAGGTTTCTTAGGATATATTCCTAGAAGTGGGATCACTAGGCCAGGCTGGAAGGGAGTGGCAAGAAATAATCAAAGTGATGAATAGCAAGGCCCTACAACCAAGATTGCTCTACCCAACAAAGCTATCATTTAGAATGGAAGGTCAGATAAACAGCTTCACAGACAAGAAAAAGCTAAAGGAATTATTCATCACTACCAAGCCAGTCCTAATGAAATGTTGAAGGGTTTTCTTTAAGAAGAAGAAGAAGAAGAAGAAGAAGAGAAAAAGATAAAAAATATAAACAATAAAATAACAAATACCTATCTATCAACCATTGAATATAAAAATAAAAATAAATGAAAAGGAATCTAATGAACAAAATAAACTTATGAATAAAATAGAACCAGAGGCATAGAAACATGGAACAGACTGACAAATCTCAGAGGGAAGGCGGGGGGAGTGGAAGGAGATTAACCAAAGAACATATGCATATATGCATTACCTGTGGACACAGACAACAAGGGGGTAAAGGACTGGGGTGGGGCGGGAACCTGCTAGAGAGGGGTTATGGGGGGCAAGGGGACATCTGTAATGCTCTTAACAATAAAAATTTAAAAACTAAAAATAAATAAATATACAGGCTCAAGAATTAGCTCAGCCCTGGGGGGGGGGGGAGATATTTAGTAATATTAGCTGCTATTCTCTGCAGAGCAATTGCTGAAGCTTAGTCCTGCGCCTCCGCCACACCCCCTCTACCCTCAGCTCTAAAGGTGGCCTCACCGCTCCTTCCCCAAGTCTCAGCTCCCTCCTGTTTCTTGGTTTTTTATAGGCCATGTTTCTGATTTCCTTTTGTTGTTGTTGCTGTTGTCCTGAGTGGCTTTTCTTCTTTCTTCTTATTTATTTTTCTATTTCCCTGCAACTCATACTCACTGGTACCCCCTCCAGGACTGTGATTCGAATTCCTGCTCCTTCTCCCAAGGCCTGCACTCATCTCTAGATCACTGTCCTGAAGATGGCCCCTGGTGCTCAGTCCCTGCTGGTTCCTGACTCGGAGCCCATGACTCCACGAGCTTCATTTGTTTCCTGACGTTCTCCTGCTGCCCACAGACAGCCCCCACCCATTGCCCAGTCTGAGACTGCAGAGCACCACAGGCTTTCAACGCCATCTCAGTGGTGAGTTAGACTCTTCTCCTTCGTGATTGTCCTCCCCACTCTGGCTGTGAGGAAAGGAGTCTCGATTGAGAAGTCGCCACCAGAGAAGGTGAAGACTCAATGGGCCTCAGGTCTCTCTCACTCGCTGGACTAGTTGAGGGTTTTCAGGGGCTGGAGGGATGGGGATGGGGAGGTGCTGGCAGCTAGTTCTAATTGGAAGAACTTGGAGCTTGCCATTTGCGGTAAAGGGGTGTCAGCACAGATCTTCCTGAACAGCGGACCCTTGGTGCTGAAAGGTTCAGGAGTTCAAGTCCAGGCCTGTTCTTTCCTTTGGCTGTGAGGGGAGGGGCGAGATTTGGGTGCCAGTGCCACTGGAGGTCCAGGGCTCCCCTCTATGCAGACCTGGAGGTATGACCTGCGGATTCGTCAGGACAGGGCCCTGTGGAGCTGGTTCTGAGGTTATAACTTGCCCCTTTGTGTTGTTTAACCCTCAACCTTGAGGGACATAGGGAAACCGTGTCCAGGTTTTGTTACAGGGAGAATTAGCTTTCTGATGGAGTCAGGTTGGTTTACCCATTGTGCCCCTCTTACCCCGTTCTTACAATCCCAAATGCCCACCCCTCCCTCGGTGTTCCCGGTAGGCATTGAGGGGTCCATCACAGGCAGAGCCAGAAGTGGCACAGGCAGCAGAGGCCAGTACAACTGTGCCCTAATGCAAGACCGCGATGAGGTGAGACCGAGATGATGTGAGACCGAATTTGATGAGAGACCCAGATGATACGAGACCAGGATGTTGCGAGACAGAGATAAATGGAGACAGAGATGATACGAGACAGAGATAAATGGAGACAGAGATGATACGAGACAGAGATAAATGGAGACAGAGATGATACGAGACAGAGATAAATGGAGACAGAGATGATACGAGACAGAGATAAATGGAGACAGAGATGATACGAGACAGAGATAAATGGAGACAGAGATGAGGCGAGACAGAGATGATGCGCGACAGAGATGATTCAAGAAAGAGATGATGTGAGACCGAGATGATGCAAGACCCAGAAGATGCGAGACTGAAATGATGCGAGACCAAGATGATGTGAGACCGAGATGATATGAAAAAGAGATAATATGAGAATGAGATGATACGAGACTGAGATGATGCGAGATAGAGATAAATGGAGACCGAGATGATTCGAAACCCAGATGATACGAGATAGAGATGATGCGAGACAGAGATAATGTGAGACCCCGATGATGCAAGACCCAGATGATGCGAGACTCAGATGATACGAGACCCAGAAGATGTGAGAAGGAGATGATATGAAAAAGAGATAATATGAGACCTAGATGATATGAGACCGAGATGATGCGAGACAGAGATAAATGGAGACCGAGATGATGCGAGACACAGATGATATGAGACAGAAATGATGTGAGACCAAGATGATGGGAGACAGAGATGATGCGAGACAGAGATGATTCAAGAAAGTGATGATGTGAGACCGAGATGATGCAAGACCCAGTTGATAGGAGACAGAGATTATGCGAGATAGAGATGATGTGAGACCCAGATGATGCGAGACCGAGATGATGGGAGACCCAGATGATGGGAGACTGAGATGATGGGAGACCCAGATGATGGGAGACTGAGATGATGCTTGCAGCTGCTGGGAAGTGAGTGTCTTGGCCTGGACTCCTCTGGCTCCTCCCTGTGCTTCCTGACCACCCACTGCAGGTTTGTGGAGAGAAGTCAGGTCGTACAACTCCTGACATAGCACGTGTCCCTCTCCTCCAATAGGGTTACAGTCTAACAGCAGCAAAACAAGGAGAAGAAAGTCCAAATCCACAGAGCACTTAGTAACCTCCTGGCGCTCACCCTCCGAACACTCCACACGTTACTAGCTCAACCCTACAAAACATCTTGTCATGTGGGTTTGATGATGATGAGTTTGGAGAAGCTGAAATGTAGGCAGGGAGCTAGCATTGCCAGATGCCCCAGCTGGCATGTGGAGGTGCAGGGCTCCGGTGGGAGGGGGGCGGGGGCAGGAAAGGGGGCGTGGCTGTGTGCTGGGGGCCACCTCTGTGCTGCATCGAGGGGGCAGACCCTGCTTTCCCCAAATCAATCTTCCATCTTCCTTTGCTCACTGAGGAAGAAATGAGCATCCAGGCAAAACAAGGGGACTTGATGACTGCTGTATTTCAGGGGCTACACAAATTGCGTGGTGGCTCAGCTGGAGGGAAACCGGGCTTCCAGGACACGCCTCTGAACACCTCTTCCCCTGAGTGGAGAGACCCCTGTGTGGTCGCTGCCACCAAGGAGCCCCGAGGGACCTCACCTCCTCTCATGCTGGCCTGCAACCGCAGGCACTGCAAAGGCCATGTTTGAATTCCGAGCCAGGTCATGAAAACCCAGTTCTCTCGCTGCCCTCCCGGGACCGTGCTGTGAGAGGTGTTGGCAGGGACCATGATTCCACCAACTGCCAGCACCCTGGCCAGTGGCCGAAGCCCCAGGGGACATCTCCACGGCAAAGGCCAGACAGAGAGCCGCATTAGAGCCGCCCTGCTAAGCCGCTCCCGAGTGTGTGACGCACAGGAACCACGAGCTAATAGATGGTTATCAATAAACCAGCGATGTCCAACTTTTCTCATCTCATGGCACATATGAACTAATTACTGAAATTCTGCAGCACACCAAAAAATATATTTTTGCAGGTATAATTTTGATTCATTCACACCAGACAGACAGCTATCGTTGTGTTGGCTGTTGTCATTTTTTTAGCTGACAATCTAAGGGAAAAGAGGTCAGTGCCCTAATAGGTGCTGCATTTGTTAAAAACTCTTTCGCATACGGGTGAAAATTGAAGGTGTAAGCTGCTAAATTTCTGTAACTAATACAGTCATTTGATAAGTAATAATAACATTAATAGTGATAACAAGCCCCAGATCAGTTATTGGACTGCCAAGAGCTAACCCCTCACAAAATAAAATAAACAAGGATTACGGTGTTCAGAAGAAAGTCCTTGTAAACTAGAGCTGAAAGCTCACTACTCACAATATTGTGCAGTTTTTTTGTTTGTTTTTTTAATCCTCACCCAAAGATATAGTTATTGATCTTAGGGGTGTGGGGAGGGAGACGGAGAGAGAGAGGAACATTGATGTGAGAGAGAAAGGTTGATCGGTTGCCTCTTGTGCACGTCCTGACCTGGGATTGAGCCTGAAACTTGGGTATGTGGCCTGATCTGGACTCTAACACGCAACCCTTTGGTGCATGGGACAATACTGCAACCAACCGAGCCACCCAGCCAAGGCCAATATTATCTTGTCTGGTGGATTTTTAAAAATTGAACCTTCCATAATAGCATGGCCTTGACATAATAGAGTGGCTGGTTTGAATTACAGAATAGTAAGATGATTTATGGGCCTATACGTCATGTTTTAGTACAAGTTCAAAAAAGGTGAGTTAAAGTGCAGATTCTATAGGTCAAGCGGTGCCTCAATTTTGCAGCTTTTTTTATAATCTTCAAATTCAACTCCCAAGCACGCCAGCCCCCACATCCCACATCCCACAATAAGCAATAACAATCTATTAGGAGCCCTAGTGGTTTGGCTCAATGGGTAGAGCGTTGGCCTGTGGACTGAAGGGTTTCAGGTTCAATTCCAGGGAAGGGCACATGCCTGGGTTGCGAACTCGATCCCCAGTATGGAGTGTGCAGGAGGCAGCCGATCAATGATTCTCATCATTGATGTTTCTATTTCTCTCTCCCTCTCCCTTCCTCTCTGAAAGCAATAAAAAATATATGTATTTTAAAAATCATTAGGAGAACATGGAGAGGAGGGAGAATTGGGAACTGCGTGACCCATGCACATGTTGCCTCCACAGCGGGCTCTCGGGTGATGAAAAGTGGTGGCTGAGATGACAGGTTGAGGGGCACAGGTTCTGTCCTGAGCCGGCTGGACGGGAGGCGTTGTCAGAAAATGGTGAGCAGTTTCCACCAGGGCTGAGTGGCTCTGGTGCGGGCTCCTGCTGACGCACAGAGCCAATTGCTAAGAAGCAGGGATTATGTGGGACTTCGGAAGCGCTGAGAACACCATGTCCGCCACAGCAGGCATATTCATACCACGGCAACGCAAATCAGCACGTGAGTTTGGCTGTGATGGCTGTTTTTGTTTTTCTCCCCAGAAAGCTATTTACCAGTAATCTGAGCATCAAATTCAGACATTTGAAAAACTAAACAGAAAGCCGATCTTGGATTCCTATTTTCACAATTTCATTCAACTCACAGGTCAGCTTAGCTTCCACTGTTTGAGTTCTTTTCCATGTGTAATCTGTTCTCTGGGCCCTTGTCAGAAGAGGGAAGTAGCCTTTTCTGCTCTCAAGGATGGATCTCATTAGATTATTGAGGCCACAAAAAGGCAAAAGCAACATTTGATCAGAGGAAAGCCTTTCAATGCTCAGCACTCCAGACATTCCCAGACAAGTGCCTGACCCATCTGGGGCCGGCACCGAACGCAGGTGGGAACTTGCTACCTGGCAGCTTCTGTGACAAGGACAGATAAAATACTGCAGTATTCAAAATTAAGTGCTGTTTGCATATCCAAAGTAGATACTATTTTAGATGTTCCTCATTCACCAATTACTATGATTTATTTCAGGAATTGTTTGAAAGGAAATAAAAGTAAATTATTTTTGAAATCTTAAATGTGTGTTATGTAGTTGCTGAAATGTGCCATATACTACCATATAATTTCATCTGTAAAAGAAAAATGTAAAATATGAATGTACAGTAAACAAAACAAGAGCACATAGATATCCTAATACCATTCATTATTTATTTAACTGTCAGCATTTTCACTAAAATATCCTGACCCGATTCTGAACGTGAGAAGAAAGGATATGATTACGATTCAGAGCAAGAGCATTCTCTATTTCAATACGCAGCCGTCCAGCCCCCGGTCCGATCCGGACCTGCCGGTGCTGGTACAGGAAGTGCATCCCCAGTGAGGAGAAGGAAGCTTCAAACTGGGAGAGTCTCACTCGGAGACACCAAGCGAGGCCGCACGTGAGCCGG
>NW_005876409.1:0-3294 GCF_000147115.1 Myotis lucifugus | reverse complement strand
TTTCCAGAGGGTTTTGAGCGTTTGAAAACTTCTCATCTCTGAACTCGGTGTTTCGGTTACAGCAGCACAAGAAATGGCCCGTGAGGCGGTTTATGAGGGGGGCCCCCCCTCCCAATGTCCAGTAAATGACGTTTAGTATGTCTGCATGTGCAAATGTCCCGGCAACAACAGAACCACACCCCCAAGTGCCCCCAACTCACACATTTGAGAAAAGCTCCTTTTTTGCCAACCCTACCGCCCCCCCTGCCCCCCCCCCCCCGCAATGCTGAGCACAGCTCTCAGTACCGTTTCATGAGAGAAGGAGCAATGAATAAACAGTGGATGAACAGCTACTCAATGTTTGAATTCTTTCCCATGAAAAACACCCCCCAAAGGAATGCATTGCAAACGTCCCACCGTATTTTGTGTTTGAAAAGATTTCTCACCCCCAGGATCACATCAACGGCTACATTCATGGGGCTGAATAGCCAGGCAGCAGCCTGCACGAAATGACTCATCGCGCTGGGCTCTCCCTGGACCGGCTCGGGCTCAGGCTTGGCTCCAGGGACCAGCGAGGCCCAGACAGGAGGGGTGGCAGGGCCGGCCGGTGGCGGAGAAGGGCGGGGATCCGGCGGCCGCACCGCCCTGTGGATGAAGGGCTCCAGTGTGGCAGCCTGAATGAACACTGCTTCCTTGTGGGCTGTGCACACACTGATGTCCGGTAGGAACGGAATTGGCACGTCCCCTGAGCCCACAGGACGGCATCTCCTGCAGCAGCGCCTGCAGTGCCTGTGCCCAGCTCAGCTGTGGGCCCAGCCGCCCCAGGCCGCATGTCTGAGCAGGTTCCGGTGAGCAGTCCGGAGGCCTGGGCTCCAGGGGCCGGAGGGTTAGGCTCCAGTTAGTGGGTCCGCCTGTCAAAGTATTTTGCCTTATGTTTACAATCAGTGACTATACGGAGGTACACAATTAATCAACAGAAGCAGGATGACTTAGAGATGAAACTTTGCTTAGGGACTCACAGATGATATGATTTGTTAAAATTGGGGTACTTGTTTAGCTCTATCCTACCTCAGCCTCCTAACCACGTGGCTGCTGGGTCCAGGGCTGACATGAAGAGGAGAGGCACGTGGGAGGCAACCGTCTTCAGAATCTCGTAATGAATGTACAGCGAGAGCAGCAGCACCGCGGGTCTGTGGGCCACAGAGGCAGTTTCAGTCCAACTAGAGACAACATCCCAGTGTGTTTCAGCCCCAGACCTGGGACAGTGGCGACACCAGGGGCAGCAACACCATGGCTGGCATCAATGCGATGAGTAATGACCCCCCTACCCTAGCACTGACCCATCAGTAGAGACCACGGCCCTGAGTCCCTCAGCCACCATGACTAGTTTTCCCTGGATAACCCGTCCCCTGGAAGCCACGGGGAGCCAGGTCTGAGCACTAGCTCTCCTGTGCCCCCAGGTGTGGCCACTTCCTAAAACTACCCCCGCTGCCTTTGCGGCAGGATCCCGGCCCTGTCTGACCCTTTGGTCTGGCTCCCAGGGAAGTGCTATCAGTACCCCATCTACAGAGAGAACACAGTGCTCAACATGCACAGGTGGAGTAAGTTGGCCCAGAAAACAATGGACACCAGCTGGAGCCAGGAGACAAACGCGGGCAAAGGCGAGGAGCCTGGCCCGTGGCTGCACTGAGCACCTCGAGGCTCAGGTCACAGCAGTCCCAGTTGAAAATCGTTTGTATCACCTCAAGGGCCGCCTGACGGAGTCCTGATCTGAGCATCATCTTCCTACCCCATGTGATTGTAATTCTTTTTCTTGCCTTCTTAACATTTTGAATTCTTATGTCAGCTCTCTCCAGGCCACCCAGAGCTTCCCAAGCCCTTCCATCCTCCTGCACTTCAGGCCTTGCCCCTGCACCGCGTGCGGCCGATGCTGCTGCTGCTACTGTGACAGGGGGCACTTCTGCGGGGCGGCCTGCAACTCGGCCCTTCCGCGCCTTCAAACCAAAGGCCTTGTGGGAGAATCCAAGTGAGCCTATCTTACAGGGAACCTCCCTCCGTACCGATGGCTCTTATCTGAATCACGCGTCGTCAACATGAAGTTATGTGCTGCGGTGGTCAGTATGGGATTTGGAGTTGAATCCACCGCCTCCTGACTGAGGCCTGCAGACCTTATCCCAGGGGACAGCTCTGATTCCATTTGAAAGAAATGCCCTACGGGCCTGGCCAGGTGACTCCGTTGGTTGGAGCATCGTCCTAGGCACTGAAAAGACTTTTGGTTTGGTACCTGGGTTGCAGGTTTGATCCCTGGTCCGGCAAGTACAGGAGGCAGCCGGTCCATCTTTCTCTCCCTTCCTCTCTCTCTAACAATCAATAGAAATGTGTCCTGTGCATACCTCCTGGGTGGGCTGTAATGGTATGAAATGCAAGCCGCCGGGACAGGCTCTGCTGCGTTCACGCAGCCTCCCATGTGTTTGAAACGGAATTCCATGCCTGGAGGTGCAGGCATTACCCCGCCTCTGCGGGGAGGGGGCTGGCGGCACCCACTCCGCCAGCACAGCCGCTTCCTGCTGAGCCCGTGCGCAGAGGAGCACAGCGAGGTGCAGGGAAGCTGTCACTCCTCACAGCTGAGACCAGGAAGGTGGAGTTCAACCCTGAGTGACTCTCGCGGTGACTGCACCCGAGCGGCTCCAGTGATTGGAACTCTCTGAGAAACAAAAGCCAGAACAAACCATAGATGTAGGGTGGCCCCCAAAACATGTGCTCACACTTTGAATAATTATAAAGGCAGTGTTTATTAAAATACATTTCATTTTCAAAATTGAGCTGTCAGCTGTTAAAGTGTGTATACATTTAACAACTGATAGCTGTTATAATTTTGGTTGTCCCAAAAATTATATTTATATTTAAAGCATTCAATTGTAATTATATTTATATTTTACACTCAATTGTATTACTCTTAATGCATTGTATAAGTACAAATTTAATTCTATGCCAATTCTGATGAGCCATTTAAAAATATTTGAATTGTTCAAACATTTTTTCTATAAAATTACTTCTGGAAACTGTACTTACAAAATGCTTTGCAGAAGAAATAGCCTGGTTCTTTTGCTTTCCTCAGATACTTCTGTCCTATGGGCTCCTTGCAATGACACCCCCTGTGTACCTGAAAGTGAATGTGAACACGCAGCCTCGAGTGGGCTTTGTAGCCTCCCCTCAACCGTCCATGTGGCTTCACTCCGGCAGCCACAGAGCAGCTCCGTTTATTAGCTGTGATGTTCATTACTGGCCTCGAAACAGAACAGATGTTCATTTATT
>NW_005876408.1:0-10051 GCF_000147115.1 Myotis lucifugus | reverse complement strand
GGAGGGGAGGCCGCCCTCGGATGCTCTCAGGCCTCCCTGCATATGGGCTGCTTCCTGGAGCCCACACTCTCCTGGTCCTTGTTTATGGGAGACATCGATGGGGTCTGATCCCAGGGGCCTGCCCAGGTGCATCCACCAGGCGGGGAAGAAGGAGCTGCAGAAGGGGAGGGAATGTACACCATGCCTAACAAATTAGGGCCTGTGCCTGGCCAGCTGCGAGGCGGGGGGCAGCTAATGACTCAGCCTCCAACAGCGTCCAGGGAGCTGATTCCATTCAGGGTTCAGAATACCCCCAAGATCCCGCCTTGCACAGCAAGCTGTGAGCACCCCCACTTCTCCAAGGGCAGGTTCCACGGAGCTACATGCAGGGCAGGGATGGGCAGGACCCCGGCTGCTGCCACAATCCAGAAAGGTTTTCGGGTGCTGGGCCCTGTGTGGGTGCTGGGCCCTGTGTGGGTGCAGATGGCCCCTGTGGATTGTGTCCAGGAGAGAGCCACACGTGGGGAGAGCCACAGTCGGTGGCAGCTCAGCAGAGAGAGGCCCGGCTCTGCATGTGGCTGCTGCGCGGACTGGGACTGCCGTAGGCGGCAGGAGGCGGGCCCCTGGCCCTGGGACCTCCCGGCCCGCACCGTGCTCCCCGTCACGAGGCAGGGCTACCCAAGCCAGCGGTCAGCTTCCCAGCAAAGGCAGGCCGTGGGGGGCACTCATGGGGAGCGGGGTGCGGGCTCTGGAGACCTACGGGCCAGGCTGGAATCTCCGCTCTGCCCTGATGTGCCTCGGGGGGCCTTGGACAAGTACGTCTGGAGCCTCCAGAACCCCTGTTCCTCCTCCATGAAGTGAGAAGTGATCTCCGCCTCATGTGCTGTTCGGAAGAGAAAACGGGGTGATGTGCTTGGGTGCCAGGCCCATGGAGGCACCGCTCCCTCTGAAGGGGTATCAGGGAGTCCCTCCTCACTGCAGGGGACACGCCCTCGGGCCTCTGGGAGAGGGCAGGGTGGCAGATGGGAATCTCCAAAAATGGCCACAACAGTATTTCTCGTCCTGCATGCTCTCTCGGACCTTTGACACTCCCCACCCCCCCCCCCCGACCCACCACCACCAAGCGGGGTTCTGTTTCCTCTCCCCTGGACACCCAGACGCACTGAGACGCAGACAGCGGTCACAGGTTGGGGGGCGGCGGGCGGCGGGGGCCTTCTGGCTGCCTGGATGGAACTCAGCAGAAGTGACATCGAGTGAGATGAGAGACGAGGTCAGACAGGCGATGTGCTGTCTGCCCAGTCCTCTCTCTCAGTAGGTTCACTGGGAACCAGCCGCCCGTGAGGAAGCCCCGGGCTCAGCCTGACAGTCCCAGCGATGCCAGCGGTAGCCCCAGGGCCAGACCTGGGCGGGACGAGTGTCCGGCTGCCCTGAATGGGGCAGAGACCCGGTCCCCACGGTGCCGGGCGGTTGGAAGTGTGGTGAGCTACACTGCTCTCTAAGCCACTGGGCATGTGGTGTGATGTAGCGAGAAAGCGACAGAGCGTGGCTTTCTGGAGCTGCCTTTCTTCCTGGGGCGCCCTGTGCGCTGCTGAGCGGGGCAGGCTGAGCGCCACCACCACCCACTCCCCCTCTCGCAGAGGAACCTGGGAGCCCTGCCCGCTGAGTCCTTTCTCTGAAGACAGGCCCCCGTGACCACTGCCTCCCTTCCAGCCCGCGAGCAGGGACAGTGGGCGGGCGATGACGGTGGATGTGATCAGGGACAGTGGGATCCACAAGACTAGACTCGGGATCCAGGATCCCTTCACCCTCAGGAATAGTCCCCCTGCCATGAGCCGGAATCCGCGCCACTCACTGTTCAAACTGTGCCTCCCGTAATCCACGGAGCGCCCTGAGCCGCCAGGCCTGTTGTTTTCACGTGGGAAAGCCAAGGCTCCAGGATCAGCCACGTCCCTTGTCTAATGTGTCCTGGCCTGACCTTGCGGGAGGCCCGCCCGGGAATGATTAAAGGCTCCTCCCAGGTCACGTCACGGCAGCCCTTGCCGGCCACTGCCCCACATTGTTCAGCACCCATCAATCAATACTTTTAATTACTTACATGATTGACCAATAAAATCCTCTGCCCACTAATTGATTTTTTAATCAAGCAAGAGCCCCTGTTTTTATTAAAAGCCTACTTAGATGATTTTCTCTCCCCACTGAAATCAGAGGTTGTATTTCTTTTGGTCATTTTATAAGAATAAAAATAGGAAGGGGCAAGGACAGGGGAGACCCAGAGGCCAGGAGCATTACAGGCCCAAACCAACAGGCCCTGCAGTGAGTGAACCGGCAGCCCCCTCACCAGCTGCCCTGCCAGCAGCCAGCAGCTCCAGCCGTGACTCAGGCTTAGCCAAGGGGCCCACGGCCGGGCGGGCAGCCCTGGCAGCACACACTGCCCAACCCAGGCTGCGCCAGAGCTGCTTCCATTGTTCTACAATAACTGTAAACTTTCCTTTGCATTTTAATAAACGTATTGGTTTTAAGTTGTGAAAGCAACTCATTCTTCACACACAATTTGGAAAAGGCAGGCAAATCTAACAAAACGCTAAGAGTTCTCAACCTGGGGCCTGTGAGGCAGGTAATGGAGACGCTGTGAGGAGCAACTTTCCCAGGGGTCCGAGGCCCAAAGAACCATCGCCACAGAAACCAGCTGAGTCCATCCATGGTCCCGGGAGAGCTGCTCCGGCCGCCATAGAAAGGGTCTTACTTTTGGGTTTGATTCGCCATAGTGGTATCTGGCTGGTTTGGCAAGATCCTGTGACTCCACTAACTATTAAAGCTGTGTGTGTCCATTGCTCCTGACACATGTCCTGCAGAGGAGCCAAGCCTGTGACCTGTCCCTGTCATCTCCCAGCAGGGTCAATCCGTAGGGCCAGAGGCTTGGTGTGGACAGTGAGAGTGAGGGAGCGGGAGTGTTAGTAAGGAAGGGCAGGGCATGGCATGGGCCGCCACTTCCCTCTCCTGCCTCAGGCTCCTCACCCTGACCTCCATGCTGCTGTGAGTCTCTAGGGCCACTTTCAGTTCCCAGGCACCGAAGCACGGTGGACGGAAGTAGCACCAGCTCAGCTCTGGCCCTGGCCTGCCATGGTAATGGCCATCCCACTGTCCCTGCTCACATCCACGGTCACAGCCAGCCCACTGTCCCTGATCACATCCATAGTCATAGCCAGTCCACTGTCCCTGCTCACATCCACGGTCACAGCCAGCCCACTGACCCTGCTCACATCCACGGTCACAGCCATCCCACTGTCACTGCTCACATCCACGGTCACAGCCACTCCACTGTCCCTGATCACATCCACGGTCACAGCCACTCCACTGTCTCTGCTCACATCCACGGTCATAGCCACTTCACTGTCCCTGCTCACATCCATGGTCATAGCCATCCCAGTGTCCCTGCTCACATCCACGGTCACAGCCATTCCACTGTCCCTGCTCACATCCATGGTCATAGCCAGCCCACTGTCCCTGCTCACATCCATGGTCATAACCAGCCCACTGTCCCTGCTCACATCCATGGTCATAGCCAGCCCACTGTCACTGCTCACATCCACGGTCACAGCCACTCCACTGTCCCTGATCACATCCACGGTCACAGCCACTCCACTGTCCCTGCTCACATCCACGGTCATAGCCACTCCACTGTCCCTGCTCACATCCACGGTCACAGCCACTCCACTGTCCCTGCTCACATCCATGGTCATAGCCACTTCACTGTCCCTGCTCACATCCATGGTCATAGCCATCCCAGTGTCCCTGCTCACATCCACGGTCACAGCCACTCCACTGTCCCTGCTCACATCCACGGTCATAGCCAGCCCACTGTCCCTGATTCCACTCCAATCTCATCTTCTGTCAACTGCTATGCACTCAGCAACCGGATCAGGGGGTGGCACATGCTGGGTACTCAGTGACCACGTGATAGGTGACTGCTGAATAAATCCATGTTGATCATGAACGCTTTGGTGGCTGCCTAACAGTCCTGAGCCAGCCGTGGAGCCATGAGACAAGGAACTTCCCTCAGGACGGTCACAGCAGATGTACCAAGTGATGGGTGGCAGTCCCCCTCCACCTCAGGGAGCCTGTGCGCCGAGGCCACAGCGACGTTGTGGACAGAGACGGGAATGGCCACAGCGGAGCCAAGAGGCCCCCGGCCACACAGCCTGTCTGAGAGAGCTGTGTGGGTCTCCACAGGGGACACTTCTCAGGGCCACCTGATGTCCAGTCCCACGGAATCAGTGCCCAGGTGACCGGCCCTCAGCGGGAATAAAGCCTCCAGACCAATATGGGGGCCAGGAGGCTGCCACCAGCCCACCACCGTGCCGGTGGGATCCGCGGCATCTCTGGAAACTAACTCTACTATTAAAGCAAAATGCACTGGGTTCTTTCTTCTGCAAAAGTGATGACTGATCAAAGCAGAAAACTGAGAAATAAAAACCACAAAGAAAAGAAGTCACTTGCTCCCCTTCCCTGAGGGTTGATGACATGGGAGGGAAAGTGGGGACATTTCCAAGATATGAAGGCCCAGCGGGAAGTGACCACTTTTCTCTGCATCTCAGTTTGTCTTGGGGTACGTCCACGCTGCTGCTGCCCTTGAGGCTACGGGTCACCTCACTCCCTGGCCAGGGACAGCAGAGCAGCAGTGGTGGCTGCCGGGGACTTGCAGACCACGCACACCCCAGGGCTCTGGTCTCACTTCACCTGCCAGACCCCCCATCCCTGGTCCCACAAGTCCATCCTTCCGTGTGACCTTTGAAATGTCCCAGGATCCTCCCCTTGTCCTCCTCTCTCTCCACACCGCCTCCTGGGTGATCTCATCAGGCCTGTGGGCTGTGACTTCAGCATCTGTGTGCTGATGGCCCATGAGGATCGCCCCTACCTTTGACAGGCACTTCAAGGGTAGCTTGTACCAACTCCATCCCCAGCACTCCACTCACACCACATACCCCAGACCTCCCTCCCATCACAGCAGGGGGTTCCTGGTCCTTTCAGGTGTTCACTTCAAAACCCTAGTAGCTAAGTCACCTGGGCTCGGCTATGGTCCCCACCCTCCCTCAGCAAACCCTCTGACCCCACGTGGGAGGCTCCAACCCCATCGGCCTCAACTGGACCACTCACTGCAATTGCTCTTCCCCCGCACTTGGCCCCGCCAATGATTTCAGTGCAGTGTCCTGAGCAAGCAGAAGGTGACATAACTCCTGGCTCCTCATCTCCATCCCTCTAAAGAAAACCCATCGCCTTTGCCATCACCTTCAATGCCCACAGCACCCGGCTCCTGCCACCTTGCCAGCCCCGTCTCCCTAACTGTCGCTGCTCCCCATGCTCCAGGCACGGTGGCCTCCCTGGGGCTCCTGGAGCCCACCAAGCAGGCTGTCTCAGTCCCCCCAAGGCAGGGCCTGAGGCAAGGACTGGGCCAGGTTGTGGATTTGGGAGACATGCCAGGAGGCAGGAGTGGGAAAGAGGAGAAAAGCCAGTAAAGGGGTGTGTCATCAAAATGGGGTGTATCATCAATGGGGTTGGGGCTACTGGGTTTCCCTGAGAGAAGCTTCCAGAACCATCCACTGGGAGGAGGTGCAGCCGGGCATCATCCCTGCTCCCACTCTACTGCATAATGGTTGACACAGCTTTACCTCCCTGCACTCCAGTTTGCCTTAGGAAGGCCCCGAGGCAGAAAGGGGTCAGCCCGCGAGGGCACTGGGTGGAGGGGAGTCTGAGCCAGCAGAACTGTCCCCACAGCTATGAATGAGGACAGGGGGCCAAAGGCCACACGGGGCACAGCTGAGGCCTTGTCTCCGAGCCGGGCCTGGAAGGACAACCTCCCCCAGCGGCAGGCTTCCCCCTCACTTCCTCCAGGTCCCTGCTGGAAAGTCATCCCTCCTGAGCTGTCACTTCCATCCTGAGATGGCGCCCTCCATCCTCCGGATTGAGCATTGATAGGGGCATGAGAGCAACCTTCTCATCTCCTGATGGATGCAGCACACATTTGCCAGGTTAGACACCAGCCTCACCCCCACCCCCCAGGGCCTAGAGCAGACAGCCACACCAGAGTCACTCAGTACATCTCTCTTGACTGAACAACTGAATGAGTTCCAGCAAAATGAAAAACTGATCCAAAGGGGAAATGTGGAATAAGAGAAATAGCAGTAGTCACAGGTATTCTGGGAAAAAGCCAAACATATGGAAAGTAAACAGAATATTGCAATAAATTGTACTATCACTCAGCTTCAGCAATTATCAAACTTTTATCATTCTTGTGTCACCTGTCCCTCCATCAATCTCTCACTCTACTCAATTGATCTTTTTACATGTAAATTTATAGCCATCGTGTAGAAATAAACAAAGACCGCTCAGATGAGAAAGGCAAGGAAGGTTATTTGGCTTTTTATTTCTTTTTGCTATCGACAGGGAGTCAGCCCATGGTCCACTTGCTTTGGCAGAGACTCAGTGGCAAGCAGAAAACTGAGAAACTTTATAGTAGAAAAAGAGGCCTCAGGTATGTCGTGACTGGGAGCCCTTGGCCTACGGAAGCTGTAGGTGAGGTAACCAGAGATAAGGCATCTGTGTGATTGCTTAAGGGAGCACGTTTGGCTTTCTCGGGTTGGTCCCAAGTTGAACGTGGGGCCAAAATTAGGGCAGCTGTCAGTTATTAATCAGGGGCTGGCCATTTGGGGGCCAACTGTTACACTGGTTATTGTTGAGCTTCTGGATTGTCACTGGAGATGGCAGTCTGGCTGCCTGCGAGTGACTTACAGCCACTGGCTTCCTCTTCTGGTTTTCCGGGCAGGGTACTGTGGGTGGAGGCTGGTCTCCTAGGAGGTTACTGTGGATGAAGGCTGGTGTCCTAGGAGGTTACTGTGGATGGAGGCTGGTCTCCTAGGAGGTTACTGTGGATGGAGGCTGGTTTCCTATGAGGTTACTGTGGATGGAGGCTGGTTTCCCAGGAGGTTACTGTGGGTGGAGGCTGGTGTCCTAGGAGGTTACTGTGGATGGAGGCTGGTCTCCTAGGAGGTTACTGTGGATGGAGGCTGGTTTCCCAGGCGGTTACTGTGGATGGAGGCTGGTTTCCTAGGAGGTTACTGTGGATGGAGGCTGGTTTCCTAGGAGGTTACTGTGGATGGAGGCTGGTTTCCTAGGAGGTTACTGTGGATGGAGGCTGGTGTCCTAGGAGGTTACTGTGGATGGAGGCTGGTTTCCTAGGAGGTAACTGTGGATGGAGGGCTGGTCTTCTGGGCAGGTTGTTGTCCATTGTATCCCAATTGAGACGTATAAATATTAGTATGACTTTTGGTAAATGGGTACACCCACAGTCACACATCCTCCTGACATGATATAGAATAAGGCATAGGTAACTTTGAATTGTTAAAAAATTGAAACTTAGTAGATGTTCAAATTTTGAGTGAATGAGAAAAGGTTGACGAGTGAATAAATGAATTAGATTTAAATCCTAGATCTGTGAGACAGAGACGTTGCTTGAGGAAGAAGAGGAAAGTAGATGCATACTACAATCTTTATTTCTTAATAGAGGAAATATAACTGCTGATTAAATTTAGACTTGCTAGGAAATACATAAACTTAAATATTTGTATTAAGAGTCACTACTAGAAAAATTAAAATAAAGCGGGTAGCCTGCAGTGAAGGAACATTAAAATGAAGAGAACAGTGTTTGAGGAATTATTATCCCCGCGGCACTGTTCTAAGTGTTGGAAGTACAACAATAAACAAACAAAAATTATCTGCCCTCTTGAGCTTACAGCCCTGTGAGAAAACAGGAAATAAGCCAAATAAACAAGTCAGTACATAGCATATTAGCTGCTGATCAATCTATGGAAACAAATCAGGAAAAAGGATGAGGAGTTAATGAGATATTTTGCAGTTTTATTAATCCTCCCCCGAGGGTATTTTTTTCCATTATTTTTTTAAAAATTATTTTTAGAGAAAATGGGAGGGATGGGGAGAGACAGAGACAGAGACACATCAATGTGAGAGAGACACAGTGACTGGTTGCCTCCCACATGTGTCCTGACCTGGGCCGGGGATTGAGCCTGCAACCGAGGTAGGTGCCCTTGATGGGAATCAAACCTGAGACCCTTCAGTCCACAGGCCCACACTCTAACCACTGAGCAAACCAGCTAGGACAAGTTTGCAGTTTTAAACAGAGTGGTCAGGAGAGGACTGAAGGATGGGAGGTAGCAAATGCTGTGGATCAGAGGGAAGAGAATCCTAGGCAGAGGGAACAGAAGCACAAAACCTCTGTGGTGGGGGTTTGACTGGTGCAGCAAGGAGGCCCCTGTGGCTGAATAGAGTGATGAGGTGGGGAGTAGAGGATATGAGGTTAAAACAGACATGGTAGGGTTTGTGGACAGACTGGGTATGGGCTGTGTGGGAGGCAGCTCTGAACTGGCTCCCATGTGTCCTGGTAGTCACACCTGTACCATCCCTGCCCTTCAAATGCAGGCTGGACTCAGTGACTCACTTCTAGAGAATAGAACATGGCAGAAAGGATGATATGTCACTTCCAAGGTTAGGCTATAAAAAGACTGTGTCTTCTGTGTCGGCTGCTCTCACTTCTGATCACTTGCCTGGGAGAACCCAGCCATCATGCCATCAGAACACTCAGGCAGCTAATGGAGAGGCCCAAGTGGTGAGGAACTGAAGTCTGGCCGCAGCCAGTAAGGAGATGAGATGTCACATGAGGGAGCTTGGAAGTGGATCCTCCTACAGTTGAGCCTTCAGATGAGACTGAACTCCAGCCAACAGCGCAACTGCATCCTTCAAGAGACCTTGAACAAGAACTTTCCAGTTAAGCCACGCCTGACTTATAGAAATGCTTGTCTTAAACTGCTAAATTTGGGGGTGACTTTTTACATAGCAATAGATAAGTAATACAGGCTGTGTGTGTGACTTGAATGACTGAACCAATGGAGCTTCTATTTACTGAAGTGAGGAAGGATATGGAAGAAACAGACCTGGGGAGAAAGACTAAGAATTAAACTTTGAACACATTAAGGTTATGATGGCTTTAGATATTGCAGACGAGTAAGACTAGGATTTGGGGGAAAGTCTGAGCTAGAAATACATATTTGGAGCGTCTGTATTTAAAGGCCTGGATAAAATAACCCAAGGGAGGGAATGTAGATGGAAAAGATAAGATGGGCAAACACTGAATTTTGGGGCACATCCACAATAAGAGGCCGGAAGATGAGAAGAACCAGAAAAAAAAATGGGGGGGAAAAGCCAGGAGGAGGGAGTGTCAAATGCGGCTGTAAGGTCATGTAAGATAAGGACTAAGAGTTGGCCATTGTGTTTAAAAGATGAAGGCATTGGCAATCTTGATGGGAGCAACTTTAATGGCAGTGGGGGGTTAAAGCAAAAGTGATTATTGAATAATCTTACTCTATGGGAAAGAAGAGAGGTTGTATAGGAGCCAGAAGTTTAAGGAAGGTCAAGAGAGGGTTATCTTTAAGTAGTGAGAAGTAATTATCTGCTTTGTATGGTTTTTTAGGACATGCCCAGTGGAAAGGGAAAATTGATGATGCAGGTGAGATTAACTGGAGAAACATCCTTGAGTAAGCCTGAGACGTTGGATCTGGAGCACAAGGAGCAAAGACAGTTTATCCACAGAAGCAAATCTGGAGTTATTTTAAGCAACATTTGTAGGTGGGTAGAGGTGAGTGCAGCTGATGGACTTACTCTAACAATTACTTCTGTTTTCTTTGTGAAATATACACAAAGCAAGAGATATAGCGTCTGCTGAGACCATGGCCTCTCAAGTACAGAGGAGAAGGCATAAAATAGCTGCCTGGGAATGTGGAGGAGGGTGAGACTGCCGGGCAACTCTGCAAGCCCCTTGAGGTTGATGACCATGTATCTGAAGTGGAACCAGCTGCATGACCATGGACTTTTCTTCAGCCTGTTAGTCTCTGCCTACTTGTGCACAGACACAGGTAGGCAGAGGTGGGTGGGACTTTGCCATGAGCAAGGGCATAGAAGAGAAATGAGGACATAAACCAGGGGTCCTCAAACTACGGCCAGCTGG
>NW_005876407.1:0-10052 GCF_000147115.1 Myotis lucifugus | reverse complement strand
TGACATCACATAGCAACATCTGGCTTCCTCTCCCTAGCAACTAACCTCTTTGGAGTTTCTTCAGCCCAGGAACAGGACTTACTTTATAGCCAGGTGCAAACATTTTACACTTTAACCAAATGTCTGTGAAGCATTTTCCTGTGCCTTTTCTCATTTGATCCTCATAGAAGTCCTGGAGTAGGTAGATAGGAGACTTGGTGGAATCCTATTTTCTTTTCATTAGCCAGAAAATGGAGATTTAGAAAGTTTAGAAACCTGACCTGACTGAAAAGAAGTAAGAAATGGTGGACCTTGAAAATGACTTAGGTTTTCTCACTGCGCAGAATATAGTCAAACACTGCTGCAGTTAAATATTTCACCCTTTGTTCTCCCTGTGTTACCTAAAATAATAATCTGCTTCGTGTTGATGTTTACTGCTATGTTGCTGACAATTACCTTAAAGAGAAGTTGGGGTGCTTCACTGAACTGGAAAAAGTTTAGCTACATCAGAAAGCAGGTCTAATTTATATTCTATACATATAAAAGGCTAAGTTGACACGCATGCACGACACATATAAAGTTCTCACTGGTGCCAATTGCACACGTGTGTTTCAAACTGTCATTGTCACTTGTGAATTTGGTTGACACTTCTATTATAGAGAAAGGGCAAATAGCGATATTAAAATATTTCTTCTAATTAATTTCCTTTCAATGTGCATGAATCCATGCACTGGGCCACTAGGTATCTAATAATAATGTTTGGTAATTACATGATAAGCTTTCTTTTCAAGAAGTTCCATAGGTTTGACTATTATTTGTCATTGATACATCATTTAAATAGTCAGAATATTCAAATACTTCAAAAAAATTGAATTGCAACTTATATGAGCAACTGCTGTGAAATTTTTATTTCCCCTGTCAATTTTAAAATGGTCTTTATAAATATGGTGATGTGTTTTGGTTCTTTTATTTTTTTAATTTATTTCAGAAAGAAAGGAAGAGGGAGAGAATCATTGATCAGCTGCCTTCTGCATGCCCCCTATTGAGGAAGCTAGCCTGTGATCTGGGCATGTGCCCTGACTAGAATTGAACCGTGGCTTTCTGGTTCATAGGTTGATGCTCAATACAGTTCATTTACAATAGCTAAGATGAATGGGAATCTATGCTCTGGAAAGATTTACTACATTTAATTTTTTTATAAAGTATTATTTTAAAGTTAGAAGTCTATTTTAAGATCGACTAGTTTTCATGTGTTGAGAATATTTATTGAGCACTCTTCTAGGTACTATGACTATAGCAGTGCCCAAAAAAGAAAGAAAAAACCCTAGCACTTACAGAGTTTATATTCTATAGTTGTATGTTATCTTTCGATTAAATATATTAACTTCTTTCTCTTCAAAGCCACTGATGTCATTATAGTCAATTGAGAAAAATGACCTTTATAGAATTATTGCTAGTAGTCTATGTTGTCATTCTCTATACAAAGGATTGATTGGCCAAAAAGGTTGAGTATTATTTGTGAAATTTAGAGAGCCAGCCCAATAGACAAGTATTATAAAGAAAAAGAACTCATGTGGGATTGTTCATATGACAGCAATTTGAGAAATAGTACCTCAAGAATAAAATAATATTTCATAACCTAATATTTACACTTGAAGGACTTGAGCCCTGAATTTTTTCAAGTCTCTTGGTACTTTCCATTTTCTACAAGAGTATTAATGTTTATTTTTAGGCATAGTTTGTGAAATTCACTTAGTAATTCTCCAGAAATAACAGATGTGTTGCAGTCTATTTATACAAACAGAACAAATGAATACCTGAAAGTATAGGAGTCATATATGTCACTGAACAAATTAAATGTTAGGGTAAAATCAACTCTGGCTTTTGACTGCAGTTAGCTAACCACTGAGGTGTTGGTAAAATCATTTGCAATACTCTAGCTGAAATTGCTAAAGGCAAGTTCTGTGTATTAATATACTTCCTGTAGTCTTTGGCAGAATGCTTCTACTGAAGGAAGGATACAAAAGGTTACTGTGGCTGGAGAGAAAGAGCAGGAAAAGATTGTGGACTTTAAGGGCGGCTCCTTGCCTGAGGACAAACACAGAGCAAACACGGACACCCTGTCAAATAGCCTGTGGTATCACACTCTTGAACTTAAAGTTTTTGCTATTTTTATTATTTTAAGAAATACATTTATAAAGAGTTGGGCATATTACCCATAAAGTTAGTGTTATGTATATGTGGTAGGGTTCTTTTTTGGTAAATTTCATCAGCATAGAAGTTTAAACTATAACTTAACTCAGCTTAATAGCTGTCTGGCTATTGCTATTAAAAAATTGGTAAACTTATTGGAAATGGTGGACTCTATACTTGGAGCTTGCTGTTCTGCCAGCCTTGTCATGTAGAACAATAAGGATAACTATCTTGAGAGAAAATTGAGGGTTATTTTCTGTCTTCATGTTGATACTTATTTTTAAAAATTATTTTATTTTTGTGTGCCTCAGCTTGCAGTGATGGTTAGAAATACATTTGAAGAGAAGAGTAGACTATTTTTTTTCTCAAAATACTTGATATAGTTTGGTTTAAAAATTTTTTTAAACTGTATTAAAACAAGAAATGCTGACTATGAGTAAATATTCATGTTCTTGGGTACATCAATTTGCTAGTAAGTTTTGTCTTTTCATAGCTATTCTGCAGCACACATCTTAAATGAGTGAAAGGAAATTATTGCTTATGCTGCCCCTATTCTTTTCCTCTCCAAATATCATTTGTATTAATTTAGTGTTAAGCCAGGATAACACGGAGTATGTAGAGGGGAGAATTCAAACTCGAGCTGTGGTTTTGAACCTTTTTTTATGTTAATGTGCTCCCCTCCCTCATTTTACATAGGACATACTGGTCTGCACACGTCTTCATTCACTAGTTGAGTTTGGATCCCCTGTTCCAACCACTGATCAAAAGCCATGATTTTTTTTAATGCTTCCCCTGTCTCAGTCTCTCTATGTAAGTTTCAGGGTATCTTGTGGGCTCTAACTTTCTCTGTAATAGGTTAAACCACATACGTGAGATGTTTTGTGTTGGGCACTCTTCTAAGCACTTCATGTGCATTAACTCATTTATGTTTTTTCAATAACCCGTTGGGGTAATAACTGTTATTCTTATTTTATCGATGTGCAAGTAAAGTAACTTCCTCAGAGTCTTCCGTCCTCTGCTCCTTCCTCCCCTTCCCTTAAATAATTTAGTTCTGACCACATTTTGAAAGAGACCTTGGCAAACTGAAGGGCATCTAGAACAAGACCAAGGATGGTATAGGTCTGGAAATCATGCTATTTGTGAAAATGGTTAAAGGAACTGCAGATTTTCAACAGCCTGCATTATAACTTCGTGAGTGTGTGTGTGTGTGTGTGTGTGTGTGTGTGTGTGAGAATTGACTAAGACTAATTTCTTGTCACTCTGAAGTGTAGAACTAGGAACAAGGGGTAGAGAGATCAGGATAACAAAAGATGTTTTCTAGTTAAAGCAGATCCAGAATGGAAGGAACTGTGTCTTCCGGAAGTGTTGAAGTAAAATAATTGGTAGATCTTTATGTAATATCATCTTCGAGAGTGGAAGTAGCGCAGTGTAATGACTAGTTCAAAAAGGATTGGTCAGGTCTGGGTGGCAAGACTCTGGAGTAACTGAGTTCTAGGATGTGCTTCTATGGCAAGCATGAAAGTTCAAGAGTGAAAACCTCATTTATGCAAAGGAAGGATACTGGCTAATGAAACAGATTGGCTCCTTCCAAGATGAAGAGTGCAGATGCCACCATGAGGTGGAAGTTAAAGTTCAGCATGTGGTCTTACAGCTGGTTCAAAAGTTCACAGGTGGAATGAGCATGAGGTAAACCTCTTCATGACCTCCTGGCTCCATTTTAGTTCCCTTGACATATATCCTGGCAATTTCTATTCACAAAACTAAGACGATAAACTTTACTCTTTGTTGAGTAGTGCAGTATACACTTATGAAGATTATAAAGCTTGGAGGAGAGACCAAGATGGCGGCATAGGTAAACACCGGAGATTGCTGCCGCAAACAACCACTTCAAAAATACAACTAAAAGACGGAACGGACATCACCCAGAACCACAGGAAGGCTGGCTGAGGAGAGACTCTTCAACTAGAAGGAAAGACAACAGCATACCGAGGCTCAGAGGAGGCGCAGTGTGGAAAATTTAAAGGTGCGGAGGTGCGCGCGCAAAGAAGGCTGGTGGCTGAGGGCGCGGTTGTCGTTTTCAATCAGGAGGGAGTCTCAGGCTCTGAGCTCCAGATTCGGGCGAGTCTCTAGGGACTCAGACTCAAACGGGAGAGGCGGGATTGTCTGGCATCAGTTGGAATGTGAGGGCAGCTTTCTCTCTGAGGTTTGCAGTGGTTGCTGGGGTTCTGAGAAGCAGAGCCTCTGGGAACGGGACTGAGAGCAGCCATAACTGCTCCCTCCGCCCACCCTGTTGATCCCGTGCGACCCACCCCGCCCAAGCCCTGCGCAGAGCATTTGCCGGATAGCCTCAGGTAAAGGCTAGATTAGCACCTCTCCAGAGGACAGAAGTTTTCCCACGGCAGACACAGCTGATTCTCACAGCCAGTCGGCCTGGTGGTCAAATCCCTCTAGTATTAACTACAACAATCAAGGCTTAACTAGAACAAGACTGTCCACAAAGACCACAAGGGGGTGCACCAAGAAAGCTTAAAAAATGCGGAGACAAAAAAACATGACAGAAATGGAGGATATAGAGCTAAAAAACTCAATTTTGAGGGCTTGCAATAATGTGCTAAAAGCTGCCAATAAACTTGATGAGAGCCTCACGAAATCTAATGAGACCCTCGATGCTGTGATAAAGAACCAACTAGAAATTAAGCATACACTGACTGAAATAAAGAATATTATACAGACACCCAATAGCAGACCAGAGGAGCGCAAGAATCAAGTCAAAGATTTGAAATGCAAAGAAGCAAAAAACACCCAACCAGAAAAGCAAAATGAAAAAAGAATCCGAAAATACGAAGATAGTGTAAGGAGCCTCTGAGACAGCTTCAAGCGTACAAACATCCGAATTATAGGGGTGCCAGAAGATGAGAGAGAGCAAGATATTGAAAACCTATTTGAAGAAATAATGGCAGAAAACTTCCCCCACCTGGTGAAAGAAATGGACTTACAGGTCCAAGAAGTGCAGAGAACCCCAAACAAAAGGAATCCAAAGAGGACCACACCAAGACACATCATCATTAAAATGCCAAGAGCAAAAGACAAAGAGAGAATCTTAAAAGCAGCAAGACAAACAGACTCAATTACCTACAAGGGAATACCCATACAACTATCAGCTGATTTCTCAACAGAAACTTTGCAGGCCAGAAGGGAATGGCAAGAAATATTCAAAGTGATGAATGCCAAGAACCTACAACCAAGATTACTTTATCCAGCAAAGCTATCATTCAGAATTGAAGGTCAGATAAAGAGCTTCACAGATAAGGAAAAGCTAAAGGAGTTCATCACCACTAAACCAGTATTATACAAAATGCTGAAAGGTATCCTTTAAGAAGAGGAAGAAGAAAAAGGTAAAGATACAAATTATGAACAACAAACATGCATCTATCAACAAGTGAATCTAAGAATCAAGTGAATAAATAATCTGATGTACAGAATGAAGTGGTGATTATAATGAATCAGGGACATAGAAAGGGAATGGACTGACTATTCTTGGGGGGAAAAGGGGAGTGGGAGATGCGGGAAGAGACTGGACAAAAATCGTGCACCTATGGATGAGGACATGGGGTGGGGAGTGAGGGCAGAGGGTGGGGCGGGAACTGGGAGGAGGGGAGTTATGGAGGGGAAAAAAAGAGGAACAAATGTAATCTGAACAATAAAGATTTAATTAAAAAAAAGATTATAAAGCTTGAATTAAAGGGTAGAGCAAGTTTTCCTATAGCGTAGAATAATCTTATTTTGGTTTTGCTTTAGAGTATCTGATCCTTCTTCCTAAGTATGGGCAATTTACCATTTATGAATCTAAATGTTTCGTTTACCTGTTGGGAATCCAGAGTTATTTGTCAATCTGAGTCTCCTCAGTTCTGGAAAAATTTCAGTTCTTTCTGTAAATATTGCTTCTTCATTCTTTCTATCAATTTATTCTAAAACTTCCATGTCTGTTAGTTGCTCTTTTGCATTTTTTATTCTTTATTCTGTGTGCTGCATTCTAGGTGCATATCCAATTTGACCTTCCAATTCACTAATTCTCTGTTCAGCTGTGTCTGAGGGTTTTATCTTATCTGTTGCTTTTAGTGACCATATTCTTTATTTCTAGAATTTCTGCTTAGTTCTTTTTAGATATAAATGTGTTATATACATACATATGTGTACATACATATGTGTGTATCACCAGTTTTTGTGTTAGTTCTGAATATTTTCCTAATTTATTTCTTATTCTTTTGTAAGTGAAAATGATGCTTTTTAAAATTTCTTCATTTATTTTATTTTTCAAGTACAGTTTATATTCAATGATTAGTTAACTTACTAATCATTACTAATCAAAACTACAATGAGATACTCCTCACACCCATTAGAATGGCTACTATCAAGGAGGAACTGAATGAAAGAAGGTGAAGGGATTAACCAAAAAAACATATATACATAACCCATAAACACAGACAACAGTGTAGTGATGGCCAATGGAAAGAGGGGTACTTTGGGTGGAGGTGGGCAAAGAGGGGGAGAGAGGGGAATGGGGACATCTGTAATAGTGTCAACAATAAAAATGAAGTTTAAAAAAAGTAATAATAGTGGTAGCCTCCGAGGAGGAGGAGGGGGTATTGTGGGAGGAAGGAGACTTTACCTTTCACTGTATACTATTTTGCACCTTTAACATTTTATAACTTACATAAAGTCAATCCAATAAAACTGAATACAGCAAAATAAAAATAAAATAGCAAGTGTTGGCAAGGATGTGGAGTAACTGGAAATCTTGTGTAGTAAGGATTAGTAATGTTGACCACTTTTCACATCCAGGAAGATAGTTATCATTTTTATGCATATCTTTGTCTTACTGATTTTCTCTTTTAATTTTTTTATCTCATTCATATAGGTTTTGAATAGGTGGGTGGACAGTGCATTGAAACATGAACTTATTGTTTGATTTTTTTTTTCTCAAAGCCTTTCTTAGACTTTCTCCTGGAATATACTGACTAAAATGTATTCCTTCATTGCCTCTGGGTCAGAGCACAGGGAAAAATAAAACTTTCTTATCCTGGGTATTTTTCCACACTCTTGGTATTAGAAAGATTGAATGAAATGATATAGGATATCTTAAAATAAACCATGAGTTCCTATGATATTACATTTGAATTTGCTATGACAGACAATAGTAAGAAATATACAGATATGAAGAATGAATAAATGCTTCAATGACTAATCTTATACAATTAGACATTTGTTTAAAATTCTTTCTTGAACAGGTATTATTTTCCTTGAGGTTTAACTTTAAATGAGTAGTTACATTTGCATTCATTTAATGAATTTATCACAACAAAATTAACTCCTTTTTCAGTAACATAGACATAGAGGTTAGGGTTAAGCTTCTAGTGGTGTTAGATAATCTTTGAATGAGTATATTCCACATAGTTTTTAAAAAGAACCTTTTGTTAGGGTCACCGAAGGAGGAACACACGAGGCCAAAAGTGGCACAGGATTATACATTTATTGATCATCCGCAAACCAGATGGACTGAGCCCAAAAATGACGTCAGCACTATAATATTACAGCCAATATATTAATATTTATACAATATACTTATCACATCCAGATTTTTCCAGTTTTACTTGTACTCATGTACATATGTGTGTATTAAGTTACATGGAATTTTTTTCATATTTGTGACTCCACCAGCACAGTCAAGATACTTAATAGTTCCAATATCATAAGCATGCCTCATGTTGTTCTTCCATAACCACACGTATATCCCTCTTCAATTCACCCTCCAAGATTAACTCCTGGCAACTACCCATCTCTTCTACATTTCTAAAATTTTGTCACTTCAAATGTTACATAAACGGAATCATATCCTATATAATAAAAGGGTAATATGCAAATCAACCAAACGGTGGACAACCACTATGGCGTGCACTGACCACCAGGGAGCAGATGCTCAATGCAGGAGCTTCCCCCTGGTGGTCAGTGCACCCCCCCTATGGAGAGCACAAACTAGGCTGATGGCTGGTGAGCGCAGCAGCGGTGGTGGGAGCCTCATCCGCCACCGCGGCAGCTCTAAGGGTGTCCGTCTGAAGCTTAAAGCCATCAGTTGGACATCCCCAAAGGGCTCCCGGACTGCTAAAGGGTGCAGGCCAGGCTGAGGGACACCCACCCCACACACACCCTGAGTGCATGAATGTCATACACCAGGCCTCTAGTAGTGTATAACATTTTAGGATTGGCTTTTTTTTTTTACTCAGCATAATTTTCTGGAGGTACATCCAAGTTGTTCATATCAAGGAATCATCTCATTTTATTGCTGAGTAGTGGTATAAATGTGCCACAATTTATTTAACTATTCACCTGTTGAAGTACATCTGGCTAGATTCTAGTTTGAGACTATTCAAGGTAAAGGTGCTATGAACATTCATGTGCAGGTTTTTATGAAAGTTCTCATTTTTCTAGGATATAGAAAGAATTTATGTATTGAGTATAATTGCTGGGTCATATTTGCATGATTATTTTTATAATAAACTACCAATCCATTTTCCAGATGACTGTACTATTTTACATTAGCACTAGCAAATGTATGAGTGGTTTCTCCTCTTCCTTGTCAGCATTTGGTGTTATCACTAATTTTTATTTATCCATTTTGGTCAGTGTGTTGATATGTCATTGTGATTTTAATTTACATTTCCCAGAGAGCTAATGGTATTGAATATTTTTTCCTATACATGTTCATTATCTCTAGTTCCCCTTTGGTGAATTATTTGTTCATCTTTTTTGTTCAGTTTCTACTCAGATAGTATTTTACTGATGAGTTTGAGAGTTCTTTATTTATGCTAGATACTAGCCTTTCGACAAATACATGATTAGCAAATAGTTTCTCCCAGGGAATAGCTTAGCTTTATATGTCATGTGGGCATTCTCAGAGCAACAACTCTTTATGAGATCTGTATTATCAAGGTTCTCATGAGAAATAGACTATTTTACATTTTAGTCTATTTTCATTTAATATAATTATTGATAAATTTGGGCTTAAGTTTATCATTTTGCTCTTTGTTTTGTGTTTTCCTGAATGCTATTTATTATTTTCAGCCCTCATCTTCCTTCATGTAGATTCTAATCTCTATCTGGTATCATTTCTATCAGCATGAAGAGTTCCCATGATTCCTTGAAGTATATATCTGCTAATGCCAAATTACCTTATATTTTGTTACTCAGCAGATATTTTCATTTCACCTTCATTTTATCTATATGCATTTAATCCTCAAAACAGTCTAAAGTAGGCTCTATTATTATTCTTGTTTTATAGATACACTAGAGGCCCAGTGCATGAAGTTCATGCATGGGTAGGGTCCCTAGGCCTGGCCAGCGATCAGGGCCGATCTGTGGGGTGACCAGCAGGGCAATCGGGGAGTGGGGGGATACCCTGCTGGCACCTGCCTTGGCTAGCCTGGGGCCTGAGGACTGGGGACAGCTCCTGCATTGAGCGTCTGCCCCCTGGTGGTCAGTGCGCATCATAGCAACCAGTAGTTCCACATGTCATTCTGCTGTTCAGTTGATTTGCATATTGGGCTTTTATTATGTAGGACTAGAGGCCCGGTGCACAAAAATTTGTGCACTCGGCGGGGGGGGGGGTCCCCCAGCCCGGCCTGTGTCCTCTCACAGTCTGGGACCCCTCGGGAGATAACGACCTGCTGGCTTAGGCCTGATCCCGGGTGGCAGAGGGCAGGCCCAATCCCTAAGTGCAGCCCCTGGTCAGGCTCAGAGCAGGGCCGATTGGGGAGTTGGGCACTGCCCCGTCATGCACAGAGCAGGGCGGATCGGGAGGTTGCAATGCCACCCTCAGTCACGCT
>NW_005876406.1:0-10053 GCF_000147115.1 Myotis lucifugus | reverse complement strand
GGAGGGAGTACATCGAGGCACCGGGAACGAGCCCAGGTGCGTCTGGGCGCGGGGTGCGGGGCTTCCCCTCTCCCGTCTCCACCCCCAGGGCCTGTGCACCTGCCCCGGCTGCTCCTGGGCTAGGCCTCCACGATGAAGGGGGCTCATTAGGTTTCCGATTGCTTCGGGCTGTGAGTCTGAGCAACCTGGCTCCCTAACGGGACATCAGAAATGGCTTGGGACGCGCTCTAATGGGGGGAAGGAGACGGTGCGGGTCCCTGCCTCGTCCGGGTGGTCTGCGCCCGCTCCCCGAGCGACGGGCTCCTCGGCGGGGCTGGAGTTCGCCCGGGACCCGGCTGAGCGCCAGGAGGTAGCGGTGCGCTCCCGGAGGCGCGCATTCCTCACCCCCCACGACGCCAGGAAGGGGAAACCGAGGCCCGGAGAGGGAAGTGGACTGGACTAAGGTCATTCTGGGGAGCCGCCCCTTTCCGACCCCCCACCCCCACCCCAGGGCTCTCGGCCCTGCCGCACCCTTCCCCGCTCCATCCCTCCAAGGCCCTCGGGCTCGCCCCCTCCTCACCTCGCACCTCGGCCAGGCACCGCCGCTTCCTTCCCGGCGTTCTCAGGCTCCCGGGCGCGAACTCGCAGGACCTCCTCCGCCGCCGGCCTCCTGGCCACGCCCTCTCCGACTCGCCATTGGTCGGCCCGTCACGCTCCTCACCGCGGTTGGCTCCCCTCACTGGTCCGCCCCTCGCATTTCCGGGTTCTCGCGTTGACGTCGGCTTCCCGGGAAAGACTCGCCGTGGGCTACTCCCATTGGCTGGCTTCTGCGTAGCTCTCGAGCCCGCCGTAGCCAATCAACAACAGGAGAGGCGGGACCTGGGAGACGGCGGGAGCAGCAGGTGCAGAGAACGCCGCGCGGGTGCGGGTTGGGCACACTAGGTGCAGGCGCGGGAGCTCGGAAACTCGCAATCCCGCCCGCTTCTCCCCTGGCCTCAGTTTCCGTAGGTGTAATATGAGGATGCTGATGACTTGCACCTCTCCACCCTGCTAATCTGACTTCACAGCCCAGTTCTTATCCTCCACCTTGTGCTACCAGGAGTAGCTTTTCCCCTTTCTCTCACCCTCTCTCCTTTCCTCCCTGACTTTTAAATTTGGATCCTCCAGAGAAGGGCCTGGCTACTTGTTTTGCTTCCTAGAGAAACAGAGGATTTTTTTTCCCTGCATGCAGAAGCTGAAACCTCCATTTTTTTTCTGAAACCTCCATCTTAACTCACAAATATTGAAACATCCAGGACCTGCCCAGTAATTCTAAGCATTAAGATGTCATGTCAGCCCGGCTGATGTGGCTCAGTGCTCCAGAGCCGCCCCATGAACCAGGAGATCACGGTTCAATTCCCGGTCAGGGCACATGCCCGGGTTACTGGCTCAATCCCTAGTAGGGGGCGTGCAGGAGGCAGCCGATCCATGATTCTCTCTCATCATTGATGTTTCTATCTCCCTCTCCCGTCCTCTCTGAAATCAATAAAAATATATATTTTTTAAAAGATGTTATGTAAACCGATGGTCGTTGGTGCCAGTGCTAACAGGAGTCTCCAGTTTGGGTCCTGGTGAGGTGAGAGACGATGCAGTGAAAACAGCCCCGGGGTGAAACAGCACAGCTGTGGGACCACAGGCTGTGAGGTGGCCTGGCAGAGGCGGCCCCAGTTGGGCATCGCAGCCCCCATGGGACAACACTCCTCTCTGGTGAGCTAGCTTTGGTGTTACAGCTCAGCTCTGCCGTCAGGATCTGACCTCCTCTGCAACACACATTCCCTTCGGGGCGTCACCTTTGGAGTCACACAGCCCTCAGTTCAAACCCCATGTTTACCACTTGCAAACGGAGTACCTTCAGCGATTTGACCTCGCTGATCCCAGTTTGCTTTTTGCAAGTTTGGGACAATGTGATGACAGGACAGCCTCTGGGGTTTTGTGTGAGGGCGAAGCGACAAGTGTCTGCTATTGCACTTGTTTCCCAGAGGAGGGCCTGCTGTATAAGCAGCTAATGACGGGAAGTGGTTGGTGGAGTGGAAAGCGGTGAGGCTCCGAGGTCAGACAGCTGTGTGTTCAAAAGCAGGGCCCAGTACTTACTATCTGTGTGACCTGGAGCAGGTCACGTATCCTCACTAAACTGGGTAATATGGGGCTTGTGGACCTATGTCCCCTCCTCCTGGGCATAAGATGATATAATCATCTACTTTTATTATTTTTTAAAATATATTTTTATTGATTTCAGAGAGGAAGGGAGAGGGAGATAGAAACATCAGTGATGCCGAAACCGGTTTGGCTCAGTGGATGGAGCGTAGGCCTGCGGACTGAGGGGTCCCAGGTTCGATTCCGGTCGGGGGCGTGTACCTGGGTTGCGGGCACATCTCCAGTGGGAGATGTGCAGGAGGCAGCTGGTCGATGTTTCTCTCTCATCGATGTTTCTGACTCTCTGTCTCTCTCCCTTCCTCTCTGTGAAAAATCAATAAAATATATTTAAAAAAGAAAAAGAAACATCAGTGACGAGAGAGAATCACTGATCAGCTGCCTCCTGCATGCTCCCCACTGGGGATCAAGCCCGCAACCCGGCATGTGCCCTTAACTGGAATCGAACCCAGGACCCTTCAGTCCTCAGGCTGACGCTCTATCCACTGAGCAAAACCTGCTAGGGCAATCATCTACTTTTAAAGGTACCATCCTTTCTTCACCCCTTCTTGAGATGCCAGTGCAAACTCTTTAATGAGTTTAGGCCATGGTAACAAATCCAGAAGCCACGTGAGAACCATTAGTGAGCCAATAGGGAAAGGTGGGGAGTGTGGCGAATACGAAAGCACCTGTCTTGTTCAAAGTGGGCAGCAGATTTTTCAGCTCTAGCCTACATTTATTATGCTAGGGTTTGGTCCAGAAATTGGCATATTTTCCAATTTTTTTCAAAAGATGTCTCAGCCTTAGATTTTTCAGCAAAATCTCCAGATTTTTAAACAGTTGGCATGTTTACTTGCCGGCTACAGAGAGCTGCCAGATCCCTGCTTAAAAAAGGCTTTTAAAATGGGCAGAAAGCCAGCCCATGAGTCTGCTCACCTGAATGTGTTTCTGTAGGAATTTAGAGAAAGCTGGCAATAGAAAAGCCATGTTATGAGTCTTAAAGACACTGAAGTCATTAAGGTCCCGGAAAATAACTATAAGAAAAAAAACAAAATAAAACGGGCAGGAAATGATGGCAGTGAACTCAGAAAGCAGCTCCACAAATGACTCTGCAAATGGCTGCACCACCGTCTTTGGACACCAGGGGGCAGTAACCCACCTGGCGTCACTTCCCCGATTCAATCCCCATTGTCAGGAGAGCACACTCAATTTTCTTCCTGGACTTTTGTCTGCATTCAGCTGTGTTAAATGCACAAAATATGGTCCCTGAAGCGATATTGAAACGTTGTTTTTCTCCGTCTTAAGGATTCTGTGTTGGGTGGAAATTGCCTCCCCGGGGCCCACAGAGGAGCTTTCTAAAAGCTTACCTTGACACTTGACAAAGAACCTGGAAAGTGGCTGTACGGGAAATGTGTCCATTATGCAAACCAAACAAAACCAAAATAACCCTGAGGCATCTCTAAGAAACAGCTTTCAAGCACTTCTTGCTGGCAGAGGCAGATCCAAAGGCTTAGAAAACACAAAACTCCCCAACTTGAGGCTGGATTGCATTGGGGTGGCTGCAGAAAGACTCGACTTCACTTAAAGGAAATACACCATCCTGGTTCTCGCTCCCTTCACCCCCAGGCTCCACTGTATCCCAGCCTGCTTGGATTCCCCCCTCATTCCCACCCTCCAACCTAAGGATGCTGCAGAAGAAGCGACTCTAGGCAGCAGCCCTCCTCCCTGGCTGCTAACCCTCCTTATTAGGGATCCCCAGTGAGGTCAGGCCCAGGTTTTGAGGCACCTCCAAGAGGCAGACTTTCGGGGACCCTGTGTGGGTGCCGCTGGGCTGATGGCTCATGCTCTGGACTCAGGATGTTCCACACATCAAACTGTGTTGAACTGATTTTCGTTCCATTAAGCCCCCAATCCATTAAGATCTCAGACATGCACCTAAGTGGTGTTTTCAGAACAAGTGGTTTGCGGACGTGATATTTCTTACTTTCAAAAAAAATCCAAACATAACTGCTGGTTTTTTTTGCTACATCACCACCAACTACTCTATCCCTTAAAAGCAAGACGGATCATTATAGATCTAACAGAAGACACAAATAACAAGAAAAATACCCAGGCACCACTGTACCAGATATTTTTCTATGGAATTATGAAAAACTTCAGACATACAGAAGGCACAGCTAATACAATGAGTACCTGTGTACCTGCCACCAGTTAAAAAAAAAACCACCCTATCATCTTACCAATGCCACCCTTCCCCTATGACATTCCATACCCTCCCTCCCAGCGGTAACCACCACCTTGAATTTGATGCTTATTCTATCCATGAATGGCCTCTTGCTTTTACCCATATGCGCATATTCCTAAATAATGTATAGCAATGTTCCGCATGTTTTCACATGTTATATGTACACTATGTATCCTTCTGCGGTTTTTGGTGTGTGGGGGAGGGCAGCATTATGGTTTAGAGATTTATATCCATTGTAATATACTTAGTTCTGGCTCATTAACTTTACACTGCTGTGTAGTATTCCATTTAGAATCTATTTCCCAGTTACCTACGGATGGGCATTGGGATCATTTTCAGTCCTTCCCTATGACTTCTGCAGGCCTGAGGCGTGCGTGCCTGTGAGAACAGTGGGTGCCCAGTGGCTGACCGCCTTTCCCCTGGCTGGTGAATGAAAGCTTTCAGGCCCTGTCACTCTCGCTGGCCGGAGACACTGCCTTCTTCTGCCGAAAACGATGGTCCCGGGGACACGGAGACTGGCTCAGGTGCTCCCGATGCCGTTTAACATCTCGGCCTCTGAAGATGTGACCTGCGTGGCCATGGGGGGGGCTCAGGGTGGCCCCTTGGCTCCCTGGAGCACAGCCCTCGAGGAGCCCTTTCTGCACCCTCCTTCCCCCACTTTCTCAGACTTCCCTGCTCCAGGGCTGCAGGCAGCCCCTCCCGCAGGTCCATCAGCCAGGCGGCCAGGGCGCGGGGGCCGCTGCATAGAGAGGCTGCACTGCACCCTGGGTCCAGATTGCAGTCCCTTTTGGACGAACCCCAGAAGCTCTCAGTGGCGCTTTCTGTTGCCATAGTAACGTGAGACAAGGAAATTAACATGGGTGCTTGGCTAGCCAAGAAAGCCAAGCTTTTAATGGCGCTCCCCTCTCTTAAATAGATAAGAATTCCTAGGAGGGCTTTGGATAGACATCAAAGGGCCTTTTTTCAGGTGCTGAGAAAACGCTCTTTAAAAAATTCTCCGAAGGGAGGGCAGCCCTAATCAGAGAGACGGTGGCGGCGGCTTTTGGGGAGCTTAGGAACCTGAGGACTCAGTTTAGAGCCAACGCAACTTTCTTCGTTTGTTAATAACAGCTTTCTTGAGATACCATTCGCATGGCACACAAGTCATTCATCGCACGTGGACAATTCGATGGCTGTCATTACACTCGCCGAGTTGCAAAACCATCACCACAATCGATTTTAGGACATTTTCAACACCCCCAAGAGAAGCCCCATACCCTTTTGCAATCATTCCCCGTGTCTCCACCACCGTCCTCCCTCGGCCCCTGGCGGTCTATTTCCTGTCTGCATGGGTTGCTCTGTTCTGGACATTTCCATGCATGGACTCATACACAAGCTGGTCTTTTGTGACTGGCTGCTTTCAGCATTTCAAGTCTTTGCCTCCTTCACGTCCTCCATGGCTTCTCCAACAGACAACAGCTGGAAATGGAGGGGAGGGAGCAGGCTCCTTCAAGGCCTCTGAGCCGGGCCCTCCCTCTTCCACCTCGAGCCTTACCAGCTGCTCCGAGACGGTAGTGGGACAGTGGCCCCGTGGAGCACGGCTGGACATGTGTCATGCCAGCATGGCCGACACGGAGGCGGGGGCGGGAGAACGCTGAGCACACCAGCCAGGGCCCCCCAGTGCCGGGCTCCGCGTCACACGCCAGGACGATCGCCTTGTTACAGGCCTTTTCCTTTTCTTTGTCTGAGATTCACTGAAAAGCCGCCTCTTTTACTTCATGAAGACGTTTCTCCGAAGCTATCATCTGGGTCAGTTTCCTGGTTTTCAGCCATAAAAATGCATGTAGAAATGATCTCACTTTTCACCTCTGCTAGCCTACATATTTTCCTTGATTATTATTATTTTTAATTCTCACCTGAGGATATGTTTATTGATTTTAGAGAGAGAGGACAATGGAGGAAGAGAAAGAGAGAGTGAGAGAGAGAGAGAAAGAGAGAGAAACATGGATTGGTTGCCTCCTGTACAAACCCCAACAAGGGACTGAACCCACAACCTAGGCAGGCTTTGGGGAACACTGAGAGGATTCCCCGAAGGTGGTGAGCTGGGCTCCTGGCCCAGGGTGAGCATTTGATGAAGGCTTGCTGTTATTTTTAGCCTGAGCAGCCAGAGGAACGTGGGGTCCCCAGGTTGGAGGACCACCCCCGCTCCTCACCCCTCGAGTGGCGTCCCCCACCCCTTTGGGGCCAGGGAGCCGGAGACATCTTCTGGCTACTTCTGAGCGCTCGGGCCAGATGGCTGCACAGATCTGAACCCTGGCAGTTGGAAAGAAGCTGTGGGGTCTGGAGAGAGATGTTCACGGTCCACAGAGGCCCAGGGCACGCAGGGCCCGTACAGGCCTCGGCCATTATTTCTGGCCCCGGCAGGCGCTCCTGTGCCGGCGATGGCAGGCGTGCGGGCGCCCAGATGTCCGCCGTGAACGCTCCGCTCTAGCTGAGCTCCCAGAACACGCAGCCTGCTGTCGGTGGACTAGCCCAGAGCCTGTACTGGCTGCGTTTTTGTTCTTGTTTAGTTATTACATTAAGTCTCCTGTGATTACAGAGCCGACAGCTGGTGAAGATTTGCATATGGCATGAAATTAAGTTAGTTCGTTTTAATGTCTAAACTGAGCAGGGCGCGATTTGTCTGGTGAAAACTCCATCTCCCTTATCTTCGCTGGCACATCTGCTTTGGGCACTGGCTTCTAAAGTCTTCAAGTCTGATTTCTCCCCCCTTCACCCAGAAAGGACAGGGTCCCCCCATCGCCCCCCATACCCTCCCTCCCCCAATGAGAAATCCAGAAGGGATTTTGCACTTGGAGCTGAGAATGCTCTCTTTCAAGTTTCAGGAGGAATTAAGACTCAAGGTTCTGCTGTGAAAAGACCAGCACCCCTGTCTCCAGCTTTGTGTCTTTTCTTTGCTGTGCTCCTTGGGCAAGTCACTGTCCCTCTCTGGGCCTCCATTTCCAAAACTGTCAAACAGGGACTTGGAAGTTGGTAAGCGCTCATCTGCTGGGGTGTTTGTGACATCTGGAGTGGGGCACTTTTTCACTGAGTGGGCCTGGGTGAGGTATTGCATAGTGTTTAGCATCCCTGGTCCTTGGGCATCGTATGCCAGCATCCTCCTCACCCCCCAAGCGCTGCCAACCAAATAACACCTCCGTGCACTCCTTAATGCCTCTGTAGTATCTCCGTCAGTGATAATAATAATAAAAATGCTCCAGCGCCCTGCCTCAGGCCTGGTCACCTCTCACAGGGGACCTGCACAGTCCCCAGAGCTCCCTAGGGAATTGAGCAAAGGCTACCCTGTGTGTGACTGTCCCTACTGGTTTGTCACAGGAACATTCCCAAATAAATCATTTTTACAGTCTTACCTTGGGACCTGCTTCTAGAGAACACAACCCAAGGCAGCCGCCAGGGGGCGGTATAACCCAGAGTGTTGACGACCTCTGAACCAGATGATCTCACTGATGGATTTATTCATTCAACACATCTTTGGTATCTAATATGCTGGGATGTCCTGGGAAGAGTGTTGTCCAAGTCCTGTGTGACCTTGGGCAAGGCTCCCAGCCTCTCTGAGCCCCAATCTTTTCATTTGAGAAATGGAGGCAAAGATTCATCCCTCCACCCCAGGGCTTGTAAATTGGAAAATAATACACCATGTAAGGTGTATAGTTTTCTCTGGGTTGGGGATTTATTTATGTCGGGTCTTTTTCTACCTTTTATTTTATTATTATTATTATTATTTTAAACTATATATTTTTATTGATTTCAGAGAGGCAGGGAGAGGGAGAGATAGAAACATCAGTGATGAGAGAGAATCATCCATTGGCTGCCTCCTGCACGCCCCACACTGGGGATTGAGCCTGCAACCCCAGCATGTGCTCTGACCAGGAATTGAACTGTGACCTCCTGGTTCATAGGTCGACACTCAATCACAGACATGGTGGCCGGGCTTTTTAATGGGATGGGACTGTGTATTGAATACGTCAGCTATAACAAAATACCAAGGACCCAGGGGCTTAAAGAGCAGAAATGCATTTACTCACAGTTCTGGAGACGGGAAGTCTGAGACCAAGGTGCCAACTGGGTTGATTTCTGGGGAGGCCTCTCTCCTTGGTTTGCAGGTGGCACCTTCTGTGCTGACGTGGCCTTTCCTCTGGGCACACAGCAGAAGGGAGGGGGAGGGGAGGGATCATGAGGTCCTTTTCTTCTTTAAGGACACTAGTCCTATCTGATTAGGGGCCTACCCTTATGACCTCTTTTAACCTTGATGACCCCCTTAAAGGTCTCATCTCCAAATACAGCCACAATGGGGTTTATCGGTTCAACATATGAATTTGGGAGACATAAGCCCATAGTATGTATATAAAATGCTTGTATAATGTATAGCAGATGCTCCCTAAATGCTAATTTCTCCCCCCTTACTTCTTCTTCGCCTCACCCTCCCTCCCTCCCTTCTCTTCCTCCCAACCAGTGGTACATCCCAGACCCTGCTCTGGGCCGGGGAGAAAGTGCTAAGCAAGACAGACACAGCCCCAGCCTCCGTGTGCTCTGCAAACACCTGACCTCTCACCCCTGGGGAGGCAGAGTCAGGCGCTCAAGACTGGGCTTGAGATCCCGAACACGCAGTGTTTGAAATAAGAGCTGGTCCACTCGGGCCCACAGGTAAGTGGGCCCCAGAACGAGGTTTAATAAAAAAAAAAAAATAGTGCCTACCTTGAAAATACGATTTCACTTCCAAATGCCTCTTTGCAGCTTCTCTTGAAATAATTAGCGGAGCCCGCGCCCTGGGCCTGCGTCGTTGGGAGGCCTTTGCTGGCTTGAGCTGCTCGGCTGCCAAGCCACCCTGGGGAGACAAGGAGAGTGGTTTGGTTCCTTCCTCCCCTGCCTGGTCTGGTTCAGTAATTATTACCTGCCCGTCCCCTGTAGGTATTAAGATCTGCAACCGCTGGTTTTAAATAACCGTGACTGAACTTCAGGAGAGCCTGGCTTGGGCCCTGACTTTCCCCAAATGGACAATGGGGTCAGTAGACTTTTGTTTTCTATTCTTTTTTTCATGGGCTTTACAGCTCCTTGAATGTGGGTGGGGTTTGGGGTGCAAGGGGGCTGGGGGAATTGGGGACCAGCATTGTGGTAGGCTGGTTGCATCAATGGTCCCAGTTAATACCCTACCTGTACCCATGCCCTTTGTCCTATAACTCCTGGCCCCTCCTACTCTGGGCTTGACCATGTGACTTTATTTGACCAATGGGATATTAGCAACAATGCAAGCAGAGGCTGGGAAAAGTGCTTGCCTATTCCCACTTGCTCTCTTGGACTTCAGCAGTCAGCATGAGAATGTGCCTGATTTAGCCAGAAAACACGCCCAGGCCTGAACACGAAAGACACATGCATGTGGGAGAGAGCCCAGTTGTCCCGACTAAGGCCATCAGCCCAACATCCAGCTGATCGTCAGACGTGTGGGTGAGCTCAGCTGAGGCCAGAAGACCTGCCGGCCACCCTGTGGATTTGCGAGCAGTAATAAAAATAGGAGCTGGTTTAAGTCACTGAGTTTTGGGGATCATTTGTTACGCGGCATTATTGAAGCAGTTGTAACTGACGCATTTACATTCTATGCAGGCTCCCTTCCACCTTCCTTCCCA
>NW_005876405.1:0-10059 GCF_000147115.1 Myotis lucifugus | reverse complement strand
CCTGACCGGGAATCAAACCAGTGACTTCTGGGTTCCTGGGTCAACAGTCAACCATGAGCAGCTGGCTGGGCCATTGGTTGATACTTGTATGTGTCCTCCCCGGGAATCGAACCTGCAACCTTGACGTTTCGGGATGACACTCTCACCACCTGAGCTACCCGGCCAGGGTATCTGCTTGGTTGAGGTGTTTTATGTCTAAGGGTATGGCCTGCCCTGGTGAATGTTCCATGGACACTTGAAAAAAAAAAAGAAGTATATTCTGCTGTTGCTGGGTTCTTTAAGTGCCAATTACATCTTCTTGGTTGACGATGTTGTTTAGTTCTTCTATATTTTGTTGATTGTTCTATCTAGTTGCTGAGAGAGGGGCGTTGAGATCCCCAGCCAAAATTGTGGATTTGTCTATTTTTCCTCTCAATGTTATTAGCAGTTTTTATTTTATTTTATTTTATTTTATTGTCTAAAGTTTTACATAAGTCTCCTCTTCCTCCAGTTGACCCCCCACCCCCAGCCATTCCCACACCGGGCGAGCCCCCACCACCCCAGGGTCTGTGTCCATTGGTTCTGCTCATGTGCGTGCGTACAAGTCCTCTGGTTTCTCTCTAACCCCCCTGCCCTCTCCTGCCATTGTCTCTGGATCTACTGTTGTTCATCAAATTATGTTGATCATTATATCCCACATATGAGTGAGATCATGTGGTATTTCTCTTTCTTCGACTGGCTTATTTCACTTAGTATCATGCTCTCCAGTTCCATCCATGCTGTTGCAAATCGTAAGAATTCCTTCCTTTTTACCGCAGCGTAGTATTCCATGGTGTAGATGTACCACAGTTTTCTAATCCACTCGTCTGCTGATGGGCACTTAGGCTGTTTCCAAATCTTAGCTGTTGTAAATTGTGCTGCTATGAACATAGGGGTGCATATATCCTTTCTGATCAGTGTTTCTAGTTTCTTGGGATATATTCCTAGAAGTGGGATCACTGGGTCAAATGGGAGTTCCATTTTTAATTTTTTGAGGAAACTCCATACTGTCTTCCATAGTGGCTGCACCAGTCTGCATTCCCACCAGCAGTGCACGAGTGTTCCTTTTTCTCCACATCCTCTCCAGCACTTGTCGTTTGTTGATTTGTTGATGATAGCCATTCTGACAGGTGTGAGATGGTACCGCATTGTCGTTTTGCTTTGCATCTCTCGGATGATCAGTGACTTTGAGCATGTTTTCATATGTCTTTCGGCCTTCTGTATGTCCTCTTTCGAAAAGTGTCTACTAGGTCCTTTGCCCATTTTTTTATTGGATCGTTTGTCTTCCTTTTGTTAAGTTGTGTGAGTTCCCTGGATTCGCAGTTTTTGATCAGGCGTGTTGCAGGTCTGTTGTTTGGTGCACACACCTGTAGGATTCCCGTGTTTCTTGGTGGAATGCTCCTCGGTCCCTCTTTGACCCCATGACTCTGGGGGTGGGCTCATGACTGTAGCAGGCTACCCTATGGCACAACATGGGGTAGACCAGTTGTCTTTAAAAATGCAGCGCAATCAGACCATGCAAGATCACGGAGCAGCCCAGCCGGCGTGGCTCAGTGGTTGAGCGTCAACCTATGAACCAGGAGGTCATGGTTAAATAAAATTATATTTAACTAGAGGCTCGATGCACAAAATTTGTGCACTGGGGGGACGGTCACATAGGGGATCCCTCAGCCCTGAGCCCTCTTGCAGTCTGGAAGCCCTTGGGGGATGTCCGACTGCCACAGAGGCAGGAGAGGCTCCCACCACCACTGCTGCGCTCGCCAGCCATGAGTCTGGCTTCGGCTGCTGGCTGAGAAGCGCTACCCCTGTGGGAGTGCACTGACCACCAGGGGGCAGCTTCTGTGTTGAACGTCTGGCCCCTGGTGGTCAGTGCGCATCATAGCAACCAGTCATTCTGCTGTTTGGTCGATTTGCATATTAGCCTTTTATTATATAGGATTTTAAAAATGTTTAAAAATTTAAAAATAAATAAAAACTCAAGGCAAACAGACCATCAAAGATCATGGAGCACAGAAAGACCTACCCATGACCTCCAGAAAAGCGAGGGTCAGAGCTAAGACCAGAGACGGTCTTCAAGCTCATTGGGTATCTCGATTGGCACAACCAGTGGCACTCATGCCAATAGCTACTGGCTGAGTCACCCTCCCTGTCGCTATTGTAGGCACATCTTCCTTTACTTCTTCTATTTATTTATTTTTTAAATATATTTTTTCTTGCTCTAGCTGGTTTGGCTCAGTGGATTGAGCATTGGCCTGTGGACTGAAAGGTTCCAGATTCAATTCTGGCCAAGGGCATATGCCTGGCTTGTGGGCTCGACCCCCAGTAGGGGGCGTGCAGGAGGCAGCCAATCAATGGTTCTTTCTCATCATGGATGTTTCTATCTCTCTTTCCCTCTCCTTCCTCTCTGAAATCAATATATATATATATAAAATTTTTCTTGATTTCAGAGAGGAAGGGCAAGGAAGAGAGGGATAGAAACATCCATGATGAGAGCGATTCATGGATCGGCTGCCTCCTGTACATCCCACACTGGGGATCGAGCCCGCAACCCGGGCAGGTGCCCTGACCGGGAATCGAACAGTGACCTCCTGGTTCATAGGTCGATGCTAACCACTGAGCCACGCCGGTCGGGCTTCTTTCATTTCTTACTCTTTCTTCTATCCCATCCCTTTTCCCCTGCCTTCCCCAATATGTTAGGTCTTTCAAGGGCTCCCACCAGTATTGCGTGTCCTTGCTGGGGGCCCCCGGCAGGAGTCCAGCCCCCCCTGGGGTGGGGGAGCAGGCAGCCTTTGCCTGGTGTGTGGTTTGGAGAGCAGGGGTGGTGAAGGCTGGAGAGAGTCTGCGTCTGTTCATTGTTCCAGGAAGCGTGATGGTGCCGGAGTCTAAATAACGCTAATTGGCCTTCCCCTCGGCTTGGCTGTCTTCCTTACATTTTCCACCAGAGAGCAGATGTCATCGAATGACTTTCCTTATGAATGTTTGCTTTTTTTTTAGAAGCGAGCTGTGTTTATTCCTTCCGTTACAAAACTCTGGAGTTTATAACTGGTGAGGAAATGTGGATTTATTCTTTTTTAAAATCCTATCTAATAAAAGAGTAATATGCAAATTAACTGTCACTTCACGATAAAGATGACAGCGCCCACAGCCAATAAGGAGGAAATATGCAAATTGACTCGACAAGTTGAGAGGCGGAAGGCGGGAAGGCGGCTCTGGCCAGAGCGAAGGCAGTGCCAGCAGCCAGGGGAAGGAAGGCCTATTCTTGCACGAATCTTCGTGCATCAGGCCTCTAGTATATATATATATATATTTTATTGATTTCAGAGAGGAAGGGAGATGGGGGGAGAGAGAACCCAAAACATCAATGAGGAGAGAGAATCACTGATCGGCTGCCTCCTGCACACCCTCTGCCAGGGATGGAGCCCGCAACCTAGACATGTGCCCTGACCGGGAATCGAACCGTGACCTCCTGGTTCATAGGTCAACGCTCAACCACTGAGCCATGCCGGCGGGGCTGCCATGAGGTTTTTCCCATTGACTTCTCATTTATTTGTAGACATCATTTAGAAATGCGAGATACTAATCCTTCATTGGGTATATATCTTTTCTCTATATATTACTTTTCACGGTGAACAGAAAAGTGCATTCAAATTTTTGCTTAAAGTTAATGTTTTTATTGATTTTTTAGAGAGAGAGGAAGGGAGAGAGAAAGAAACATCATGATGAGAGAGGATCATGGATTGGCTGCCTCCTGCACGGCCCACACTGGGGATGAAGCCTGCAACCCGGGCCTGTGCCCTGACCGGGAATTGAACTGTGACCTCCTGGTTCATAGGTCGGCGCTCAACCACTGAGCCACACTGGCTGGGCTATTTGAAATGTGATGTAGTTTCTCCGTAGCGTGTAAGTTCCAGGTGAGCAGGGATGTCTGTCTCTCATGTTGAGCTGGATATCCGCCCATGTGCCTAGAGTGGGTGTGGCCCATGACAGGTGCTCAGAATTATTTGCTGAATGAATGAACGGATGGGTGGATGTTTATTCATCTGATCGTGTATAGTTGGCCATTTTGTATGCTCCTTCTTACCTTGATGCACACAGGTCTCCTGATATATTTTCTTTTTAATGTTTAGCCTCATATATACTAGGACAGTGATGGCGAACCTTTTGAGCTCGGCGTGTCAGCATTTCGAAAGACCCTAACTTAACTCTGGTGCCGTGTCACATAGAGAAATTTTTTGATCTTTGCAACCATAGTAAAACAAATACTTATATTTTTGATATTTATTTTATATATTTAAATGCCATTTAACAAAGAAAAATTAACCAAAAAAATGAGTTCGTGTGTCACCTCTGACACGCGTGTCATAGGTTCGTCATCACTGTACTAGTATATACTAGAGGCCCGGTGCACGAATTTGTGCACCAGTGGGGTCCCTCGGCCTGGCCTGTGGGATCAGGCTGAAACTGGCCCTCTGATATCCCCCGAGGGGTTCCGGATTGTGAGAGGGCGCAGGCCAGGCCGAGGGACCCCAGCGGTGCACAATCGGCACCAGGGAGGGACGCAGGAGGTTGGCCAGCCAGGGAGGGACTGAGGGAGGGCTCCAAGGTGTGTCTGGCCCGTCTCTCTCAGTCCTGATCGACCTGACCCCAGCAGCAAGCTCACCTACTGGCCCTGATCAGGGACATGCAGGAGGCAACCAAGGCATGTGCCCTTGACCTGAATCGAACCCGGGACCCTTCAGTTGGCAGGCCGACGCTCTATCCACTGAGCCAAACAGGATAGGACCTTTTTAAAAATATATTTTTTAATTGATCTCAGAGAAGATGGGAGCAGGAGAGAGAGAGACACATCAATGATGAGAGAGAATCATGGATGGGTGGCCTCCTGCAGGCCCCACACTGGGGATGGAGCCCGCAACCCCGGCATGTGGGCTGACCGGGAATCAAACCGTGACCTCCTGGTTCCCAGGTCGATGCTCAACCACTGAGCCACACCGTCCGGGCTGGGCTGGTGCTCTCTTTATCGACTTGAGTCTCCATCCCAAATAGCATCTTACGTGGCGTTGGCCTTCCCGGGATTCTATCTGAATGAAGTCACCCTGCTGCCTGGATTTCCTCTCTGTCCATGGGCGGCGTTGAGGTCACGGTTTTCACGGCCCCGTCATGTTCTAGGGTGTAAACACACCGCGATGTGTCGGTTCGTCTGCCGCTGATGGCTCCTCTCCGTGCGGGGTGAGATTTATGGGGGTGATCCTTCGTTCGGGAATTTTTCATTCATTTCCAGGGTGAGATTGATCTGCGGTTTCTTTCTCGCACTGTTCTTGTCTGGTTTTGTGATCAAGGTCATGGTCTCCTGGAGCGAATGTATGGGGGCTCCTTTCTTACTCTGCGTGTCGAAAGCACTTTTAAAAGAGTGGGATGATGTCACGTGGACTGTTTTGTAGCCCTCGCGTCGAAAACCTCCTGGTCTTTGTGGGAAGAAAGTGAAATACTGTACCGGTCCTGTTGCTTCAAGGATTCAAGTACCACTGGGAGATTCCTTTTACTTAAGAGTAGCTTTTTATATATATATATATATACATTTTATTGATTTTTTAACAGAGAGGAAGGGAGAGGAATAGAGAGTTAGAAACATGGATGAGAGAGAAACATCGATCAGCTGCCTCCTGCACACCTCCCACTGGGGATGTGCCCGCAACCAAGGTACATACCCTTGACCGGAATCGAACCTGGGACCCTTCAGTCCGCAGGCCGACGATCTATCCACTGAGCCAAACCAGTTAGGGCAAGAATAGCTTTTGATTATTTAGATTTTTTTTTCTAAAACATTTTTGTTTCTGCCCAGCCAGCGTGGCTCAGTGGTTGAGCGTTGACCTATGAACCAGGAGGTCAGGGTTCGATTCCCGGTCAGAGAACATGCCCGGGTTGTAGGCTCCATCCCCAGTGGGGGGCCTGCAGGAGGCAGCCGATCCATGATTCTCTCCCTTCATTGATGTTTCTCTCTCTCTCCCTCTCCCTTCCTCTCTGAAATCAACAAAGATATATTTAAAAAAAAAAAGAAAAAAAAAAGAGAGAGAATTCTGAGGGGCGTGAGCATCCAGACACACCGAAGGCTTCCTGCCCTGAGCTCAGAAAAACACACAGGCTGGTGAGGAATCGGAAGGTTGTCAGAGGATGTGCACACAGCCCAGTCCTGGCTCTTTCCCCTCCCAGAAGGCCGAGGGGGCAGCCTGCAGGGTTTGAACCCCGCAGACAAGCTGTTTCCTGCAGGAGGGAAAGGCCTTTAATAAACAGGAGTGTGTTCCCAGCCGGGTCTGGGCTGTGTCCGGGCGGGTGTCTCCTGGCGCAGGGGGAAGAGCTGGTAACGCTATTCTCTCTCTCTCTCTCTCTCTCTCTCTCTCTCTCTCTCTCTCTAATTTTAAAGTACCATTTTGAGGAATTCTATTTTATTACTAGAGGCCTGGTGCACAAATTCATGCATGGGTGGTGTCCCTTGGCCTGGTCGGCAATTGGGGCTGCGGGAGGTTGGCTGTGGGAGCACACTGACCACCAGGGGGCAGCTCCTGCATTGAGCGTCTGCCCCCTGGTGGTCAGTGTGTGTTATAGCGACTGGCCAACTGGTCGTTTGGTTGCTTAGGCTTTTATATATATAGATTATTTTTTTAAATCTGTGGGGGGTTTTTGCCCAGGCTGGTGTGGCTCAGTGGATAGAGCATCGGCCTGCAGACTGAAGGGTCCTGGGTTCAATTCCAGTCAAGGGCACGTACCTCGGTTGCAGGCTCCTCCCCGGCCCGGGCCCTGGTTGGGGTGCGTGCAGGAGGCAACCCACGGATGTGTCTCTCTCACATCGAGGTTTCTCTCTGTCTTTCCCTCTCCCTTCCACTCTCTCTAAAAATCAATGGAAAAAATATCCTCAGGTGAAGATTAAAAATACAATAAAATATGTTTTTATTGATTTTTAGACAGGAAGGGAAAGGGAGAGAGAGAGAGAAACATCCATGATGAGAGAGAATCATGGACCGGCTGCCTCCTGCACGCCCCACACTGGGGATCGAGACCGCTACCCGGGCCTGTGCCCTGACCAGGAATTGAACCCTGACCTCCTGGTTCCTAGGTCGATGCTCAGCCACTGAACGATGCCAGCTGGGCGAGCGAGGAGCAGTGTGTAGGTTACTGAAGTGCAGTGGGAATCACGTGTGTTTTTACCTGGTGACTGCTTCACTTTTGAGGCCCACGGAGTCCTATTCCCTGCTGTCCGCCTCTCCCCACTCCTCTCTCCTCCCAACCCCGATGTTACACATCCTCTGTCCTTTACGGGGTGTAGATCGAGCCCCAGGACACCCCAGAGTCATGTCCTCCTGTAATGTCAGCACCTTCCGCCAGAGGGTGGGAGGGGGGCAGCTGCACCCCACTCTCAGATTCCCAGGCCCTGGAGGGCTGTCCGGATCCCTCCCAACCCTGTCCCTGTCCCCGGTGACCCGGCAGCTGGGGACAGTGCCTGGGAGGAGGCTGTGTGTCCCGGCGGCTCCACTCTGTGTCCTGGGAAGACCGCGCGCTTCCTGGCCTGGCCTCCCTCTCCCTTCCCTTCGGTCCAACCTGTGGGGGGTCCTGGGAGGAGTCACTTGCCCCCCAAGCCTCCTGACATTTAGGCAGGATTCTCCCTCCCACCTGGGTGAGAATGCCACGCGTGGTCTCGCTGCCTGTTGGGGGCGGGACGCTTGCTTTCGGGCCGAGAGCGAGCTGGGGGCTTAGTCCTCAAGGAGGGCCTGGTTTTCCTGAGACTGTTTGTTGCCTGGCGCTGAGCAGCAGACCCCCAGCCACGGAGGAATGGATGAATGGATGACTCCAACATGGTGTTTGCTGTGAAAGAGAGGGCTAAAGGGCCTCCTGGCTAAAGGAACCAGACAGCCTCAATCGCCTGCCTCCTTAGGCTTTTATTGTAGCAGTGGTTTGAGATCAAGTTTATCTTTTATTTTATTTTATGGTTTTAAAGAAGAGACCATTTAATTTTTTATTTTTTATATTTTTATTGAATTCAGAGAGGAAGGGGGAGAGAGAGAGAGAGAGAGAGAGAGAGACATCAGTGATGAGAGAGAATGATTGATTGGCCGCCTCCTGCATGCCCCCCACTGGGGATCAAGCCCCCAACCCGGTCATGTGCCCCTGACTGGAATCGAACCCGGGGCCCTTCAGTCTGCTGGACGACGCTCTAGCCACTGAGCAACACCAGCCAGGGCTAAAGTTTATCTTTTAGAAATGATCAGTAGGGTGAGTAATCTTGGGACGACACATGTGTATGCAGTGTCTTTTAAGCAAGGATACCCAAAGATTGAGCATAAGGATTCCAGTAAACGCCCGGGGGTCTGCATGTGCACAGACTTGTTGGGAAAGCTCAGGGAATAATTAGGGGCGCCGCCTTCGACACTCCCCTAAGTCAGAATTCCGATAAACAGGGCGGGCAGCCTTCCGCACACCTCCCGTTTCTCAGTGTTACAGAAGACCAGAGAAAAACTTAGCAACATTTAGAGAAACAGAGTTACACAGTCTATTACACCAGCGGTCTCAGTGGAGTCACCTCCAAAAATCTAAGCAAAGCAATATGGCAGGAGCTTTCCTTTATATTTCCTTCTCAGCCCTTTGTCTCCCAAATATGGGTTTTTTTCCGGACCTTTAGCAAGCGTTACAAAGAGCCCTATGTAATTATTTATTTATTTTTTAAAAATATATTTTATTGATTTTTTTACAGAGAGGAAGGGAGAGGGATAGAGAGTTAGAAACATCGATGAGAGAGAAACATCGATCAGCTGCCTCCTGCACATCTCCTACTAGGGATGTGCCCGAAACCCAGGTACATGCCCTTGACCGGAATCGAACCTGGGACCTTTCAGTCCGCAGGCCGACGCTCTATCCACTGAGCCAAACCGGTTTCGACCCCTATGTAATTATTTTGCAGGCAGCTTATAACTTGGAGCACAACACAGTTCTGTTCAGCGCACAAAAAACCTGGCCACCTAGCCTACAAGGCCAGACAGCTAAGTTTATCTTCTCTGTTATTCAAGCAGTTTATCTTCTCTATCATTCAAGCCAGCTGAAAAGCAAGTCAATTTGCAGAATTAGGGACTATCTAAAAATAACAGAGAATTTCAAACTTCCCTTTCTCGGAATGTCCTCCTTACAAACTTTCCAACCATGTCTCCTGTGCGCCCTGACAGTTTCCCTAGGAGGGAGGGAGGGGCGGAGGGAGGGAGGGAAAGAAATGGGCCGGAGGGGATCCTGCCCTCATCAGTGGGGGGCTGGGTGTCCCCTAGGGCAATGACCTGCCCACCCGTGTCTAGGCTTCTTCCCGTGTAGATGCCACGCCCCTCCCAGGGGAGCTGTGGGGATGAGGTGAGACAGTGGTCACGGTTCCCAGTTCATAGTAGATGCTCAATAAACCCGCGTTTCCTTCTGCCCGGCTTTCTTTCCCAAGGGCCCTGAAGATGCTACGGGAGAGGGTTGGGGCGATGCTCCCACTCGGGGGCCTCCTGATTCTGTGATTCTGCGATGCAGATGCTCGCTCTGCTCGGGCTCCTGAGTACAACTTAGAATGTGTGTGTGTTTACAGGGCAGACGGGGGAGGGGGGTGATGGGAAAGGTGTCACCGGCCAGGGTGCCTCCTGTTCAGTGAGGGAGCCACGCACCACCTCAGACAAGCTGGTGTCTGTGAGCTTGCTAGGTCCTCACAGACCCCTGTTGCCTTGGGAGGGAGGGAGCTCCCCGTCACTGGAGGTAATCAAGTAGAGGCTGCAGGGCGTCGGGACAGGATTGCTGAGGTAGACGGCTCCCCCTCAGGAAGGAGGCCCAATGGACAAAAACTCCGCGGGGTGTAAGCAGGTTGGGTCCATGAGGCTGAATCGCTGGCAGGTGTGGGAGGGGCAGGCGGATGTCAGGGAGTAAACAGTGTGTCCAGTGTGAGGTGGGCCAGGGTGGCCTCAGCACAGACGCCTGGGTGCTCACCTTGGCCTGAGCCCAGAGAGGCACTTCTGTGCCCGACCGCAAACGAGT
>NW_005876404.1:0-10060 GCF_000147115.1 Myotis lucifugus | reverse complement strand
ACCCTCCTTCCTGTGTCACTTTCATATCCTTTACTGTGCTTTATTTTTTTCATTTTAAACACGTCAGCACACTTTATAATATGTTTATTTGTTTATTTATTGTCAACATTCCACAAACAATGTAAGCTCCATGTCAATTTTGTTCCTTGGTTGGCATATGGTCAACGCTCTCATTTTATGAAAAGGCCTAGAGATACTACCAAAGGGATTGCAATATATACAATAGGATAATTAAGTATACCCTGGCAAGTTTTGAAAATATCACATATGGTTTGAGTAACTGAACAGAAGACATTTTATTTCAAAACCTAAGCATAATGCTAAGAGCCAAGCCATCTTCTCTCAAATGAGGGAAAATGCCATCACTTAGTGAAAATTTTTATTACCTTGTGGAATTTAAATATGTGACTGTTTTAGTTCCATAATTGTTTTAGTTCAAACAATATATCCTCTCCTATTTGTGGTCTCTTCTCCAGAACTATACAGGGCCCATAAAGTTAAAGTGGAACAAAGTAAGGCAGAGTGCCACCATAGATTGCAGTCTAAGACCAAAGGACTGAGATTCAGTCATTTAATTATTTGACATTCCCTCTTCCAGCCCTCATTGTTGGCTGCAGGGATGCCTCTAGAAATTATTTTGCATACTAATCAACTTGGAATCTTGTTAAAATGCAGATTATGATTCAGTTAGACTAAGCAGAAGCCAAAGATTCTGCATTTCTAATGAATGCCCAGGGGTTCAAATGTTGAAGGTCTGTGGGCCACATTTTGAGTAACAAGGAGCTAAAGAACACCGAGATCCCAGGACACAAGCTCTTTTTACTTTTTTACTGGAGCTCTGAGTTTTGCTGGGTGGACTATATGGCACTAAAAGATTATGTTGGGGAGGTGGGATCTCCTGTACAATGTTTTCCAGAAGTCTCCACAGTTGTGTTCTTTTTCCTTTCAAACTTGACTTACCACTGGCTGGTAGCCCTAATCCTATTAATGGCACCACCATTCTCCCAGTTATAAACTCTTGAAAGTTGTAAGTTATCTTTGCACCTTCAGCCTTTTCTCAATCTCCTATATTCACTCATATGGCAGGTTATATGGCCAACCCACCCCTGTGCCGACCTCTTCTGTCTCCTTTTCTTCTCCCCCATTGTTATCATTATCACTATTTACTTTGAACTGGCATTATGTTGGGTTTCACATGTATTGTCAGAGCAGGCAGTTAGTTACTAGTGAAAGAGAAGGTGGTTCTGATTAAGTTGGGAAACAGCAGTTTCACAGTAACCCTGGGGACTAACCAGCATCATTCTGGACAACATCCTAGGCAGGACAGATAGCTTTATAACCACAGAGGGTGGGATTGGGGGGGTGATGAAGGGGAATTCCTTTCACTGAGTGAATGTGCAGTGGAAGCCAAATGAGAAGCAGAACATGAGGCATGTGCAGTAGGAGCCAAAATGGAGATCATAAAGGGGGAAGGGACTAACATGGGAAAGTCTGGAAAAGGATGAGATTGGGGAAGGGCACAAGCCTTGGGAAAAGCCAGGAAAGAGATTGGGTCTCTTAGTGAAATTGGGTCTCTGAGTACAATCCCTTTGGTAGTATCTCTAGGCCTTTTCAAGAAAGCCCGCTTTTTCCCAAACCCAAGGAAATATATGAAATCTAGACAAATTACTCGGCACTGCACCCTCCTTGGAGCACGTCCATGCTCTTCTCTCCACCAGTACTTTTTGCCTTCTTTTCTCCTAAACTGTAAGGATCCCCAAGAGACTTGCAACCAGGGGAGCAGCAATTGGAGGAAGAGGACTCTCATTTTGCCTCTTCCATTCCTCAGTCCACTGCCCTAGAGCCTGCCAATGCTCTGTCTCTCCAAGAGTGTACTCTCTCTTCATGCTCCAATAAATCTTGCCACTGTCGCTTAAAACTCCTCCCAAGTGACTGTCCCTGAAATTCTTTCTCCAGGATACCACAGTAGAGCCCAATTCCTCCAGTAACAGTTTTATGCATTTGAAACCTTAAAATGACCATGAGTCAGGTATATTTAAATTTTTAAATCCATTTCATGAATGAGGAGACTGAGGTTGCAAGTATAACTTGTCAGTTCACATTAGTAAGAAGTGGGGATGCAAACTTAAGTCTGTCTGACTATAGATACTGCTCCTAACCAGTGTACTTATTGCTCACCCTCAAATCTACATTTATTTTTACTAGGCTCTAAGCAGATTTATTACTGCTTGCTATAACCTTAATTGCTACAGGCATGTGACCTTAAGAATATTAGAAGTATTTAAATCATTGCCATTGAATCTATTATACAGACTGATATAAGAATTTCTTCCTAATGCTTATTTCTGCTGGCCTCATTGCCTCCCAAATGTGCCAGTTGCCTTTGAGCTTCTATATCATGTAGTCACAACTTACCTTTCTTCACAAATTTTCCACTTCAGCATAATTGAGATGCATCCACATCTCAGTGCCTTTTACCAGGACTGTCCTTCCCCTGCTCAACAATTAAAATTATATCACAAAGCCAGTGCTAATATATATTGGTTTTGGATTAAAAAACATGTCTGGCCAGTGTGGCTCAGGGGTTGAGCTTTGATCTATGAACCAGGAGGTCACGATTTGATTCCCAGTAGGGGCACAAGTTACGGGCTCCATCCCCAGGGGGCGGGGTATGCAGGAGGCAGTGATCAATGTTTCTCTCTCATCATTGATTTCTCTCTCTCTCTCTCTCTCTCTCTCTCTCTCTCTCTCCCTCTCCCTTCCTCTCTGAAATCAATAAAAATATATTTAAAAAAACATTCTTTATCTTCATGAATATATGAGCACTTTATACCTTCTTTTGACACTTATTAAAAGAGGGGCAATGAGGGGGTCATGATTTAACTTCTAGTTAAAGACCTGAATTCTAGTTGGAGCACTATTAAAACAACTCTTTGGGCCACTATATTCAATTGTGCCAATGAGAGAGTGAGGCAAGGATTTAATCTGAGTCCAGCATTCTTTCTGATTTGGAGTTTCATGAGAGAGTCAATCTCTAATCCCTCAATGCATCCATTGTATGCAATGAATGAAAGTATCTGCTCAGCATATACAACGATACCATGTATGTACATCCTTGGGAGAACTGAGAAGGGTCACTGAAATCATTTTTGGTGTTCTGTGGTTCAGATCAGGAACTCTGCTTGAGACAGGTTGGGAGGCTCAGGCACACTTTTGTAATTCATCTACCTGGAAGGGCCACTTTTTTTTTTTTTTACAATTTGCACAAGGGCGCTGTAGGTACAAGCAAAGGCCTTGAATGCCAGAGCAATTTATAAACTTAACTGCCATACAAACTCAAGGGCTTACTGTTATTATAATTATTATGGGTATTTCTCCTGGTGAACTCTAAATTCCTTGAGACAGAGGCTGTGTTGTACTCATTTGGGTATGCTTCTTGCCATCACTCTCTCTAACCCTATACTTTTATTCTAATACTTCATTCATACCCAGTTCTTTATAACTAGTCTTTGTATTTTCCTCTGGTTTAAAGAAATTTTGTCCTATTACATCTGTGTGTTTTCTTAAGATATTATTTTTTTTTAAATTAGACAGGACAGAAAAAAGGAAAGAAAAAAAGGTAGGCATATAAAAAATGATAATGATTGAAAAAATTGCTTTCTTTGTTTAATTTCTAACTGTAGACTTCACATGCAATGGGGATTGGAGGGCACTGCCCTCTGGCATGTTTCTCCTCGTGAAGTAATGGAACTTCTTGATAGAGGTGATCCCATTGGACTGAGACCTAGAACTAGCTTATTTCTCTTTTTCTGGGACTAAGTGCTTGTTGTAAGAATATACCACACTAAGCATAGAGGAGGAGGATTCTTAACAACACCTTTTGCCAACCTTGTTGATGGAATTCAGTTTGGGTTTAACTTAATTTAGAGAAACAAATAAATTGGGACATTTTCATATTCCATGTATTTTATATATAACAGAAATAAGGAAAGAAGCAAGCAAATGAGGCTGTTATATTTATATCTCTTGTGATAACTCAATTGGTTGCAAAAAGAAATTAATTGGTTTGCCATTGTAGAAGCCCACACAAGTATTTTGCTTTAAGTTTACTCCCTTCCTTCAGACAAAAAAGCCAAATACTATCTGACTCCTCCTGAAATGCTGTAATTTTTTTACATGGCAGAACACAGAACAACCTCACTTAGAAAATTAGTCATGCCTGGTTCTTCCTCTCTCTCTACTTTGAATCCACTCTTTCCTGTTTGCTCATTGTCTGGCTTTTCTCTCCATCACTTCCTCTAGTTTTGATGTCTGCTTCTGATCCCATGATTTTGAAAACCTATTCAGAATTCACTCTTCAGTGTCCTGCATGCAGGTTCCTAATGAGGGATGAGGTCTGTGTACCTATGAACTATCCTATTTTGTGCATCCCCTTAAGCTTTGGGTCAAAGATTCCACAAACCTTTCCTCCTCAGGACCCCACAGCAGGATGTCTATGGTTAGAGGAAAGGTATTTTTTTAATAGCTATAATGTTTCTAATCCTCCCATATTGTTTTTTTTGGGGGGGATATGGATACTCATTCCAATATTAAAATATCTGTGTATTTGAAAATAAGCAGTATATGGAGGAAATATTTGAGTAGCCAAGGGAAGGTTTGCTTCCAACCAGAAAGCTTAGGAATCATGTATCATAAATTATACTTTTAAAGAAAAGATCTTCCTCCCTGTCTTTTTCATAAACTCTAATATTAAATTGTCCATGCCAGGCCAAGTGTGGCTCAGTTGAGCATTGACCCATGAACCAGGAAGCCATGGTTCGATTCCTGGTCAGGGTACATACCTGGATTGCAGGTTCCATCCCCAGTGGGGGGTGTGCAGGAGACAGCTGATGGATGTTTCTCTTGCATCATTGATGTTTCTATTTCTCTCTCCCTCTCCCTTCCTCTCTATGAAATGAATAAAAACATATTTAAAAAATTGTCCAATACCAGAATCTCCTCTGCTATAGTGCCCTGCAAGGCTCACAATAATCTCTGGTTAAATAGGTTTGCTAATATCACTATTTTGTATAATAGTCCATAATTCTTTTTGATAAGTCAAATAAAAATCACCTTCATTTGGAATCTGAACTCTGTCACGCTTTTCCACTGATGCTAGTTGTATATCCCAAAGCAGTTTCTTCTTTCAAATAGTAGAAGAAAGTTCTAGTTCTTCCCTTAATTTAACCAAAAGACAATGTCCATTCTTTCTACTGTTCTTTATATGACTGCTTTTTCAAATTTGATATTAAAATTATTGCCTTCTATTTACAGGCTCTAGAATTGGTGACCCTGGATTGGATCCCAGCTCTGCCATCTACTGCCTACTATCCGTGTAATCTCAGGCAAGTTATTCTATGTTCTATTGTTTGTTTCTCCATCTGCAAAAGAGGAATAAAAGTGATATTTACCTAATAGGTTTGTGGGAGTTGATTGAGAAAGTATATAAAATGTTTGCACCTGATTAAAAATGTCAACCCAATATATGAAGTATGGTTCAGACAAGTTCAGGAATAAAATTGAGAAATATCATTTCTGCTATAGAAATTTTACTTCTATCCAACAAATAAAGATTTCATTGGCTAATTTAGGTGTTTCGCTACATTATTAAGTTATATTGCTCTTGCAGTAAACTGAAAATCCCAGAAGAGCTCTTGTTAACCCAAGACTCCCTTAGGCTAATTAACTTTTAGAACCCAGATGCATGACTTTACATCAATTCTTATTACATTTAACATTTTTGGTCATTGTTTCAGAATTTTGAATTATCTCTGCAGCTCAGAATATTTTGTCTTTCTTGATTATGGCTAAACACTTTAAACTGGTATTAGCTCATGGTTTTGTTTACTGTCCTTTAACTTCAAACAAAGACATTGGAAACCTTTAAAGGGAGAGCTCTTTTTCTCTGGGAGGCACCGAACAGACTTATCACTATAGAACTCATGCATAGCAAATGCAAGTTTATTGTCTGTTCAATTTCTCCTCTCAAAAAGCATTCTTTAATAGTGTAAGTAACTGTGCTTTTCAATCAGCAAGAAGTATTTTTTTCAAATTGTGATGCTCTTTGGATTAATCAATTATTGCCAACTCATCAAAATGTCTGCTTTGGTATGGCTGCTGGTGTACATTTTACTGACCGTTCCACAGCTCAACTGCAGGTATTGCCCTTAGAAGTTATTTAAATAGGGACTTATGAAAGCAATAACTTGATTTCTGATGTCTAGACGTTCTTTCCCACATGACTCCATCAAGGAAGGCTGAGATTCAGGCTGTCCAACCTGCATAATTTATATGGCCAAGGCCTATTTTCACTGTCAAGGAGCCAAATCCCTCAGGCAGCTTTGCCAAGGAACTGTTCCACTCATTTTTTTTTTCATCCCCTAGGCCTTCATTCTAACATTGGCTTTCCTTATTAACAAAAAGCAGAAAACAAGCTCCTATTTGTGACATAATGTATTTTCCATCAAGAGAAGTTGAACCCCCAGCAAGAATTGCCCCCTTCAAGTTGTTAGCTTTCCCAGGAAATTGACTGTTTATATATCCAATGCTCATGCCTTGCTCTTGAGGTATGCCTTTAAATGTATTTGTTCGGTTCAAGTGACTAAATGGATAGTGTCCCTGGTAAAATTACACTTTCCTTCTGGGTCAAATCTTTATAAATGGCAATAAATATTGAAGATCAGCAAGATATTTTTTTCTGTCTAATCACTTCTACACTAGCCTTGTGGGGGTAGAAGTGAGGAACTGAGAGTGAGATCCCCAAATCTCAATTGAAATATTATCAGATCATAATTAAAATTATTTTTATCTGATAGGTCAGATGTTAACCCATATTTTGTTCCTTACAACAAGGGATGAGGTTGATAGAAAGAGGAATTGGCTGAAAGTTAAAAGACTTGGAATGTTGTGTTGGCCAAAGGATAGTTCTGTGAATTTGATCTAATGAACTTTCCTTTCTGGACTACAAATTCATTTTAGGTAAAAAGAGTAATCTGCACTCAAATCTGTAGCTCTTCCAAGCTTTAATACTTTAGAAGACATAGGCTGAGGCCTCACCTTGAACAAATATAGCACAGGGAGTATAGAGAGTGAAAAGAGAAGGAAGAAGAAATTTTGTGACATGGATATGTTTCCAGATCCTAAGGATCGGGAATGAGGGAGCAGAAGGAAGAGAGAGGTTGTGTAAGCACACATCAGCTTTGCCTGTAGCACCTATTTTCATACAACAGCAGAGTGAAGAGGAATTTCATGCTTAGAGACATGAGGAGAGGGTGTATCATCCACTTGTCTTTCTATCTTTTCACTTTTCTCATTTCCCACCCATGGAAAGTATGACTTTTGTATCTGAACAGTGAGACATATCTAGGGTAAGAGGGACTAAAAAAAGATATAATTCTGGAGCCATAATGAGGGTCCTGGGATGTACTTGATTTTGAGAGCAGCAAAGAACATGTTATCCCATGGCTTAAGGGACCCTATGGATAATTCAAAGGCTTCATGTGTTTAGAGAAGAGAGAAGACTTCCAATGTGTGTCTTTCTTGTGGTCACATGGTATCAAAGAGATGATGGACTAGGGTGGTTAGGAAAAACTTAGGAAAGTTTTACATTCCAGTTTCATGGGGGAAGGCAAAACAATTAGTTTTAAGTGTATTTTTTTAATAGGTAAACTGCATAATTTGTCAATTTAAAAAAATATATATTTTATTGATTTTTTACAGAGAGGAAGGGAGAAGAAGGGGATAGAGCATTAGAAACATCGATGAGAGAGAAACATCGATCTGCTGCCTCCTGTACACTCCCTACTGGGGATGTGCCCGCAACCAAGGTACATGCCCTTGACCAGAATCGAACCTGGGACCCTTCAGTCCACAGCCCAGCGCTCTATCCACTGAGCCAAACCGGTCAGGGTTTAAGTGTATTTTTAAATAACATTTTATTTAGTTATTATTTATGTCTAGGCTTATAACTTATTCCTCTCCAATCACCCACACAATCCAAATCCCATAATTAATAATGATTGGGGCATTATCAGGAGAGATGGGAATAGTGAAGCCTTAAAACGCATCATCTTTTAGGCTCTGTCTGAAACTTTTATCATCCTCTTTTGGGCTCTTGTCATAATGTGACATATGACACTTGTCCACAAAAACTCCAAGAGGCTCCAGGTGAATTCTAGCAGATCCAACATTACATTATCAAACATATTACTTTAAGTGTATTTAAATAAGTTTCTTTTATTAAGTCCTTCATAGAATAAAGAATATTAAATTATATATCATCCGCATATCAAAAAAAGATCCTGATTTAACTTTTCGATACAGCTCAAAACAAAAGGAAGTAAAGTCCATATCATTATATGACACTTTCCATAGATAAGAAGCAGCAGAACAAGGAGAACTTTTGATGATTATAAGATTGAACCAAAGGAGACTTTTTGAATGTATTTTGAGAAACTCCATTGACTTTAGAACTTTGACAGCTCAATTTCAATTTCACAAGACCCTTTAAGCCTATTAAAAGTATACCTATTAGAATCACACTTTTTGCATTTGAAGGAAGTGACTCAACCTGATGCCTGTAGGAAGAACCAGCATTTAGATAAGCAATTAAAACAACGGAATAACATGATGTGAACAGAAAGACATGCAACCATTCATTCACCGTTACCACTTGTGGAGCCAGGTCTCAGCAATGAAAAGAAACAAGGCCTTGCCCTAGCAAATATTTCAACCCAAGTTAGAGAAAGCCGGTAGAAGCCATTGAAGTTTCCCCCATCTTAAATGGAATGTCCTGATTCTAAGTCATAAATCTTTCTGGCTAAGCTCTCAAGAGTAATAGCAGTAGATTATTGTGTGTGCATGGTTAAGGGACAAATAACCATTCCCCCTCTCCAAAGGGAAATTGTTTAAAAATCATACAGCAAGGCAATGGAAGAATCCGAGCCAGTGTGTGCCAAACCAAACTTCAAGGAATGTTTCAGTGTCAAAGTTTACCTGTACCTTCCCTGGCAGAAAAGCTGTTATTGAGATATATGAGCCTGGTTGTACAAGAAGGAGTTCTACCATTTCTGGGGAAATCATGACTCACAGTAATTCAGTCCTCATGAGATGTTGGCAGAAATCAAGCCTTACTTCACAACAGCTGCAAAATCTGCCTGGGATACCCCTGTGGATGGTCAGTGATGAATAGCCAATGGGAGCATGGGGCTTTGATTTAGTTGAAAGGGTTCTAACTGACATAACACACCTGTGAGTCCTGCTCTGTATTTTGGGAATAGCAACAAATGTTTTTGATTCTTCCATCCCAAAACATCAAGTTATATTTATTGCCTGGATAACTGAAACAAGACGACTCTGGCATCGCAAAGCATTGTTGAATTTCAGGGATTTATTTTTTTAAAACCTCAGAGCCAAAACCATCACTTCATTTGGAGCGCCAAATGAGCTGAGTATAATATTTAGCCTGACATTGATCTTTAAATGTAAAAGCTTAAACTATCTGAATTCCTGTTAATTCTGCAGTCATGCCAAGGGCTGCCACCTTCTTAAGATGTCTTGTGCTTGGATGTGGAGTAATTTGTGCAGCCGAGTGTCATTAAGGATGTGTGGTTTTGATTTTAAACTACATAACTGAGTTCCTAAGACTAGACTTTGTTATTTATATCTGTCTGACTAGGGGCATTTTCATAAATTCCATCAGGAATCAATAAAGGTGCACAGGTCCTTGGTCCTTGAATCACAGAATGTTAGGATCTTAGAAATTTCAAGTCCAATGTCTTCCAGTGCCACTTTCCCCTATGTAGAGTGATAGTTGAAATTTTTAACAACTAGGAAGGCTGGTTGTTGACCAATAAGAGACAAAAAACCATTCAGGTTAGCCAAAAGGTAGTAACACATACTGATAACTTTATTGTCTGATCATCAGCTATCTGGTCCACTGTTCTATCCAAAACAATCTCAATGGTTAACAGTAAGAAAAATAACACCCAAAGAACTTACATAATACAACCACATTAACATA
>NW_005876403.1:0-10061 GCF_000147115.1 Myotis lucifugus | reverse complement strand
TATATCTTGGTTTTGGTGGTATAGCCAGCACCACCCCTCTTCAGTCTGGCCAAGATAACATAAGAAGTCCTCCCCTCATTAGACTGTCTACCTGGCCTCCAAGCATGTCAAACTCACGGCCGGCCACACTTGCCTTGCTAGTCAAAGGGTGGTCCAGCAGCAGCGGCATCACCAGGAATCCTGCTAGGAATGCAGAATCTCAGGTCCCACTCAGCAAATCCCCATGTTCAGGTTTGAGAAGCCCTGCTCTAATTCATGTGTACCAGTTTGTCTCTCCAACTCTATTTTGCTTACTGCAGGAACAGGTTCCATACTGCCTTTTTCATCTTTGTAATCCTGAGCAAAGCCAGAGAAAATTGGCTGGGACTGGGACAGGAAGAATGAAGATGAGCTATTGGGGAAGAATTCCCAGGATCTGAAACCTGGTGGGCATGGGGTTTGGGAGGGAGGGTAAGTTTTGAGGTCCCAAATTAAAGAGCTCTCTAGGGGATGTCAGTTGGGTTTGTGGGGGCAATGATGGAAGAAGCAGGAAAACCTTTCCGAGAGGGAGAGAGAGTAACAGCAATAGGGCCTCTTGCACACCCCCACTGGGGATCAAGCCCACAACCTGAGCATGTGCCCCAACCAACCAGCAACCTGGGCATATACCCTGACCAGGAATCAAACTTCGACCCTTGGTTCATAGGTTGAGACAACCACTAAACCACACTGGCCGGGCAGGCCTGAGGATGTTTGAAGTGCAGGTCTCTAGTACTGTGAGTGATGTAATTGCAGATGCTAATAGTACTTTTTTTTTAATATGTATTTTTTACTTCAGAGGGAGAGAGAGAAACATCAATGATGAGAATCACTGATAGGCTGCCTCCTGCACGGAGCCTACTAGGGATCGAGCCTGCAACCTGGGCGTGTGCCCTTGACTGGAATCAAACTCGGGACCCTTCAGTCCGCAGGCCCACGCTCTATCCACTGAGCCAAACCACCTAGGGCAAGTAGTAGTACTTCTAAAAAAAATAAAAATTTTGTAAAGATTTTGTAGAGAAACATGGGTGTGAGAAACATCTGTTGGTTGCCTCCCATACACACCTGAACTGGGGATCGAACCCACAACCTAGGGATGTGCCTGACTGGGAATCAAACTGGCAGCCTTCTGGTGAATGGGACACTTAACAGCCACACTGGCCAGGGCCCTGCTAGTCCTTTTGATGTGCTGAGAGTTGCAGATTGGCTTTATCTTACCCCTAAGAGCAGAAATCTCAAAGTTGGGAGCTCATACTCCAGCCAGCCAGGAATCCCCCCCCCCCCCTTAATCCTAAATCCTTCTTCCCTTGAGCCTCTTCTCATGAGTCAAATCAGGTTCTGAGTTTTTCCAAACAGCCCTCAGCCTCCCCTCTCAGGACTGCTTAATAGGATGGATGTCTGGATCCAAGTTTGAAAGGTGTACCCATTATTCCCTGCTGAATGTTACCTTCTTTTGTTTCAAGGCAGCATCCTGGTCAGTAGGTTCAATTTTTTTTTTTTCTTTTTAAAATTGATTTTAGACATTGATTTGTTGTTCTACTTTGGTATGCATTCACTGGTTGATTCTTTTATGTACCCTGACCAGGGATCAAACACATAACCTTGGTGCATCAAGATGCCCTCTAACCTACTTAACTACCCAGCCAGGGCCTCAATTTTTTAAAAACCTCAGCATTTTATTCCGATTATTTGATACAGCATTTTTCTCAAACGTTGAAAAGCGAAACCTTCATTCCACACCTTCTCAAGCCTATTTGGAATTGGTGACCACAGTAATAACCCATCAAGCACAGACTATATGGGTGCTGATTCCAGAGGTAAGATACGTATCAGAGCTTAAACAGGGAGAGCTAGACATTAATGCCAGTGCCTACACAAGGAGGAAATGAGCTGAGCCCATGCTGGCTCCAAGTGATAAATCCTTTCCCACCGTCTCCCAAAAAGACATCCGCTAATAGTCTACTGTAGCATACAAAGCTCACAAGACTAGCTTTCAGCCCTTTGGCTTCTCTCCAGTTGCCACAGCAAAGAGGAGCTTTCATTGAGATGAACTAAGGCTAGAGAGAGAACTCAGTTAAAATAGCCGGGCTCCAGGGCACCTCCTGGGCTTGTCTCCCCCCCCACTTTTTTTTTTTATATATTTTATTGATTTTTACAGAGAGGATGGGAGAGGGATAGAAACATTGATCAGCTGCCTCCTGCACACTCCTACTGGGGATGTGCCCACCAACCAAGGTAGATGTCCTTGGACCGGAATCGAACCTGGGGACCCTTCAGTTCAAAGGCTGACGCTCTATCCACTGAGCCAAAGCGGTTAGGGCGGCTTCCCCACTTTTTTTAAAAAAATATATTTTATTGATTTTTTATAGAGGAAGGGAGAGGGATAGAGAGTTAGAAACATCAATGAGAGAGAAACATCGAATCAGCTGCCTCCTGCACACCTCCTACTGGAGATGTGCCCACAACCAAGGTACATGCCCTTGACCAGAATCGAACCTGGGACCTTTCAGTCCGCAGGCCGATGCTCTATCCACTGAGCCAAACCAGCTAGGGCCACTTTTTAAAAGATATTTTTATTGATTTCAGGAGAGAGGGAGAGGAACATCAATGATGAGAGAAAATCATTGATAGGCTGCCTCCTTCATGTCTTCCCACTGGGATCAAGCCCAGGTATATGCCCTGACCAGGAAGTGAACCATGACCTGGTTCATTGAGCCACGCCAGCCTGGCTCTGGCTCCCTTTTTATATTCCTCCATCCTCCCAACTTAAACAAAGGACACAAGACCCAGGCTAGCTTACTATTCACAGAACAGTTTATTGACCTACCTCACCTGGCAGGCCGTGTGGCCCTTCTGGCCAGGAGAAGTGATGGTCTAGTTGCAACTCTGCTGGGTTGCAGCCTATGCCCTGGGAAGGGGGCATGAGAAACAGAACACTGGCCAGCACAGCCCTGCATACAAGAGCCTGAGCAGAGGCCCACACTCAACTCCACTTGATGTTCTTGTCCTCCTCAGTCATGGCTGGTGTGTCGGTGACGAGGCCAGTGCCAATGGTCCGGTTGCCATCTCGCAGAGTAAAACGCTGGCCTTTTTCTAAGATCATTGGTTGCCGCAAGATTAGGCTAAGCTTCAGGTCCTCCCCAGGCATAGCAAGCTCCTAGAGGGGACAGAAACAGGGATCATGCTTGGCCTTCAAGATGTCTTTATTCCAACTGTTTTGCTGGCTACCAAACTGACTGTGGGGAAATGCAGCATGATGATGATTTCTGGGAACAGCTTCATCCCAGGCAGATGCAAAGGCAAAAAAAAAAAAAAAAAGGCCACTGATCAGTATTCCTAAGGTATGTTCTTAAGGGAAAATGTTGAAATTTTGGGCTATGTAGGTCTCTTAGGAACTTCTCTAAGCCCTACGTATAGTAAAACTCTCAAGAAGAAATATTCTTTTCTGAGAAGTCTCTGGGTAAATGGTAATATAACTAAGTTTTTCAACTACTTCAGCCTAGGGCAGTGGTTGGCAAACTGTGGCTCTCGAGCTACATGCGGCTCTTTGGCCTCTTGAGTGTGGCTCTTTCACAAAATATCACGTGCGGGCACGCACGTACAGTGTGATTGAAACTTCATGGCCCATGCGCAGAAGTTGGTATTTTGTGGAAGAGCCACACTCAAGGGGCCAAAGAGCTGCATGTGGCTCACGAGCTGCAGTTTGCCGACCACTGGCCTAGAGAATAGTGGATGAGGACTCACTCCTCCAAAACTCATTGGTCCAGACCCTTCCATCACTAGGTTCATCTACATCAGCGGTTCTCAACCTGTGGGTCGCGACCCCTTTGGTGGTCGAACGACCCTTTCACAGGGGTCGCCTAAGACCACCCTGCATATCAGATATTTACATTGCGATTCATAACAGTAGCAACATTACAGTTATGAAGTAGAAATGAAAATAATTTTATGGTTGGGTCACAACATGAGGAACTGTATTTAAAGGGCCAGAAGGTTGAGAACCACTGATCTACATCATCAGCCAGCTTCTCTTCACCCAAGGAAAAGTCACCCACATTGTCACATCTTTGGAACTGTAAGTGAGGCAGGCCTAATATGAAGAGCACTCCTTCACATCCCATCCCTGTACCCCCCATACCTTCCCTGGAGGCAAGATGATACGACAGGACATGTCCCAAGTCAGGGAGAACATGACAGGCATGAAGTGGGATACAAAGGGCTTGTGGCGGCCACCTTCCTCTTTGGTGAGGATGTAAACCTGGAAAAGAGAGCAAGTGGCTAGAAGCACTGCCTCTCTAGGGGACAGTCCGTCTCAGTCAGCCCTGTCCTTTGCCTGAAGCCTCACCTGTGCCTCCACCTTCTGGTGGGGCTGGATGGAACCTGGTTTGGCCATAACCAGGCCACGTCTCAGGTCCTCCCGCTTCAAGCCTCGAACCAGGGCCCCAAGATTATCACCTGCCTCTGCCCGCTCCAGGCTCTTGTGGAACATCTCAATTCCTAGAGGGAGGAGAAAGGGAGGACCATCTGGAGCAGAGGGAAGGCACAGGGGTCTGCAAGGCGGGAGGTCATCCTGGAGCCAGCCCCTGGGTCTCAAGGCTTTCTTCCCATACCTGTTACCACAGTGCGAATGTTCTTGTTATGTCCCAGGAACTCACACTCATCTCCCTTCTTCAAAATTCCACGTTCTAGCGTACCTGTCACCACCGTGCCCCGGCCTGGGAGGGAACAAGAAAGGACATTAGGGACCTTGGGCAAGGCTCTCATTAGGGGGAGAGAATGCAATGAGCAGGGTCCTCACCAGGGATAGAGTAAACTGACTCTACAGGCAGCAGGAAAGGCTTCTCTAGGTCCCGGGTGGGCACTGGGATGTGAGTGTCCACAGCATCCAGCAGCTTCTGCACAGACTTCAGGCCTAACTCAGGGTCACGTTGCTGGAAGGGTGGGGGAGGGGTATGACAGGACTCTGAAGTTTCCATTCTGCTTACCAAGAACTACTAGTACCCCCCAGACTCAGAGCACAGCTCCGGATGCCTATCCCGCCCCATCCTCTGCCACAGCAGCCCCTGCCTGACCCTGCCTTCACCTCAAGGGCACAGAGGGCAGAGCCTACGATGACCGGGGTCTCCTCCCCTTTGTAGCCAAACTCTGTGAGCAGTTCCCGGATCTCCAGCTCGACTAGCTCCACCATCTCAGAGTCCTGGACAGCATCTGCCTTGTTCACATACACCACAACATGCTCTACTCCAATCTGCAGATGGGAAAGAGGGAGATGGTGTCCTTAGTGGCCCAACTCCCCACGCTTCCTCTTCCCACTCCTACCCAGGCGCCGCATACCTGTTTGGCCAGTAGTAAGTGCTCTCGGGTCTGGGGCATGGGGCCGTCATTGGCTGCCACCACCAGGATGCAGCCGTCAAGGGGGGCAGTGCCTGTGATCATATTCTGGGTCGGAGAGGAAACACAGCCTCGTTCAGTGACCTCAGCTCCACATCACCTTTCTCTGCCATCTCACCACCCACTTTAATCGGCCATGCCCACAAATCCGTGATCTCAAACCTAGACATCTTGAGTATCTTAAGCTCCTCCCACAAGCCTAACGTTTCTCCTGACAGGAGGCAGCTCCTGGCCTGTCCCAGCAATGCTCTCACCTTAACGTAATCTGCGTGACCGGGACAGTCTGTGTGGGCATAGTGGCGGGCAGCAGTGCTATACTCCACGTGAGCTGCATTGATGGTGATACCGCGGGCTCGCTCCTCCGGGGCATTGTCAATCTCTTCGTACTTCTTAAACTTGGCCCCACCGCCCTCGGCTAAAACTAATGGCGAAGGCAAGAGAACACAGCTCTCAGCTACAGTTCCAGAGGTAGAGGGGGGCTCAGGGCACACGCCTAGGTCCCCCCCACTTACACAACCTTAATCGGACAGCCTGGGGGATGGACCCTCCCTCAACTTCTGCAGAGATCACCAGTCAGAAAGAAATAAAGGCCTGAAGGTCGTGCTCAGCGACTTTCTAGGGTAAAGCCTCCGCTTACAGGGCGGTCCCTATGGCTAGAGGGAGGCCATTCAGGGTCCCCCAATTTATGCACCACAAAGTTCTTCTGTTCAGGGGAAATCTGTCTCCTGAACGGAAATCTTTCCAGCCCCACGCCCCGCCCACTGGAGTTCTGGCTCCTGGGGCTACTAAACACCTCCAGCGCCACTGTGCGGGCCCCGCCTCCCTGGCTCCAGGTCCCGCTTGCAGAGCGGGCGCTGCCGGATGCCCCCTCTGCAACCCGCTTACTTTTCGTGATGGCCGCGGTCAGTGTGGTCTTGCCGTGGTCCACATGGCCGATGGTACCCACGTTCACATGGGGCTTGTCGCGCACATAGGTCTTCTTGGCCTCCACGGCCAGGCCGCGGCACAAGAGGGTCAGTGCCGGGGCCGTCAGCGGCCGCAACAGGCCCTGCAGGAGTGGGGTCGGGCCGGCGCCGAGACCTGCCGGGGCAGAGGCGTGCAGTCAGGTCGGAGCTCCGCCACTCCCGACGACCCCCACGTGTCCCCGGACCCCCATGTGTCATCGCCCTCCCCGCCTCCTCACCGCTGAAGAGGGGCGTCGCGCGCAGCAAGGTGGTGACGGCCATTGTGGTCGTACTCACGCCCCGAGTACCGGTGCGAGGTACCCGATGCCCGCGCGTGCAGAGAGGGCACTTGCGACTGGAGGTTACTTCCGGCGGAAGTGAGGACCAAGAGGGCAAATCCGGGCACCTCTAGCCACCAGTTTCTATGGTCATCTCCGCCAACTTCCGGGCGCGGGCCGGAAGACGTCAAGGAAAGTAAATACTGGAGCGCGGGGGCGGGGGAAGGATGGAGGTTTCCACACCCACTCGGGCCCCGCGGAGGAGGGAGCACGCAATTCTCTCCGACGCCGCCAGGGGGCGATGTGAGCCTCCCATGATGCACCAGCGCCCGGAGGACCTGTGGACTCCGGGGTTCCCAGAGCGGCGGGCTGTGTTTGCGCTTAGGGGAGGAGGTAGGTACGGGGAGGTCGGTTGGGGATGGAAGCTTCCGGCCTCCACCAGGCAGAGGCGGCCTCGGCGCGGACTGCTCGGGAACGTCCACGACTCGAACCCCTGGAGTCCGACCCACTGCGCGGGTCTGTGGAGCGGGAGGTAGGACGAGGCCCTGCCGCCGTGCTGAGGAGGGTCCTGGGCGCCTTTCGGGGGTGGGGCTCAGGTAAGACCCATCTCAGTGCTGAGCCTTTGTTTTTTTATCTGTAAAATGGGATTACAGTAGTAACATCTACCGCATAGAAAGACCCTGCTCTGGGAATGAATGCGCTGGAGAAGAAGCAGGAGTGGGGTCCCGAGGCCTCCTGGTCGCACAGTCCTTAAACCTCAAAAACCTGCCCTCCTGGCCCACAGCCTGCGGGGACAGACGAAGCCTTGCCATCCAGCCGTCACACCTCAGCAGTCCAAGAAATAATTCCCTGTTGATTGCCTCACCCACCCACCCAGTTTTACTGATGACACCGAGGGTGAGGGACCAGCCTCAGGTACCATTAAGAGCAGCTTGAGCCCTAACCTGTTTGGCTCACTGGATAGAGCATCGACCCGGGGACTGAAGAGTCCTGGGTTCGATTCCGGTCAAGGGCATGTACCTTGGTTGCGGGCACATCCCCAGTGGGGAGTGTGCAGGAGGCAGCTGATCGATGTTTCTCTCCCATCAATGTTTCTAACTCTCTATCCCTCTCACTTCCTCTCTGTAAAAAATCAATAAAATATATATTTTTTAAAAAAGAGCAGCTTGAGCCCAGCTGGCCTGGTGGGTGGTCGAAAGGGACCACGTGCTAACCTGACAAGCTCAGGGAAGGCCTGCATGACGATCTTGCAAACTCAGAGACCTAAAGTAACCACAAAGGATGGTCTGAAATTAAACAGTTATGATGGATGGTTACATCCTAGGCTGATATCTTCACTGACAAGGTCAACCTTTACCTTAACTGAGCCCATCTGTCTTTTTGCATCTATAATAACATACCCTTGAAGTGTCTGGATAACTTGTAACTTCCCTTTTTCCAGACCCCCTCAGGGCACAACCAGGAGCCAGGACAGATATCACGAATTCCTTAGTTGTTATCATGTTAATTGTCCCTGCACCCACCTAAGTATGTGTTTATCATTTTACTTTTTATCCAATCCCAGGGGTTTCCCCACTTTGCTTTTTCCTGCCTCTCTAGTCTATCACCATTGGATTTCATATAACCCACCTACATCCCTTCCTTTGATTGCAGTCTATATATATAAAAGCCTAAGCGACCAGCCGACCACCTGGTAGCTATGATGCGCCCTGACCACCAGGGGCAGATGCTCAACTCAGGAACGGAAACCACAGGCATGGAAGCATGGAACAGGCTGATGAATCTCAGAGGGGAGAGGGAGGGGGGAGGGCGGGAAGAAATTAACCAAAGATTTTTTTTAAAATATATTTTTATTGATTTCAGAGAGGAAGGGAGAAATAGAAACATCAATGATGAGAGAGAATCATTGATTGGCTGCCTCCTGCACGCCCCCTGCTGGGGATCAAACCCACAACCCGGGCATGTGCCCTTGACTGGAATCGAACCTGGGACCCTTCAGTCTGCAGGCTGATGCTCTACCCACTGAGCCAAACCAGCTAGGGCTAACCAAAGATCTTACATGCATACTAAAGGCCTGGTGCATGGATTCATGCACTGGTGGGGTTCCTCAGCCTGGCCTGTGCCCTCTCGCAATCTGGGACCCCTTAGGGGATATCAGAGAGCCAGTTTCAGCCCAATCCCTGCAGGCGGGGCCAAAGGACCCCCACCAGGGTACAAATCCATGCACCGGGCCTCTAGTGTATAAATATAGATGTAACCCACCATTCTCTGGAGCATTATCTCAATCCGTTGAGGTTCTGCTTCCCAGCAATTGTCTACAGTTTGGCTCAAATAAACTCACAAAAATTCTTTACAGGTTTGAATGTTTTTATGTTAGCACAGATAACAGTTGGACTCCCAGTGGCGGCTTATTTCCTGTAGGGGCACATGCTGGGTTGCAGGCTCTATCCCCAGTGTGGGGTGTTCGGGGGTCTAGCCGATCAGTGATACTCTCTCATCACTGATATTTCTATCTTGCTCTCCCTTCCTCTCTGAAATCAATAAAAATACATTTAAAAAAAGAGAGAGAGAGCAGCTTGAGGCTTTCTTATTCCCTCTTGTCCCCAGCAGCTAACACAGGGCGGGGCACCCAGTGAGTGCTCAGTAGGTGTCTGTTAACTGAATGAATGAGTTCAAGGAGAGTATATAACCTTTAACTTTCACCTCCCTCATCTCATCACCCTGGAATGATAATCGCAGATGCTTATTTTTAACCCTGGTTAATGTTTCCAAAATGCATCAGATCCTAGGACTCAATTTACTATATTTCAAAAAGATTTCCTGAATCCCCCCTCTAAATTATGTTCAGTAGGGTCTGAGCACAGAAAGGGAAACCAATTTATTTATTTTATTTTTTTATTATTATTTTTTAAAATATATTTTATTGATTTTTTACAGAGAGGAAGGGAGAGGGATAGAGAGACAGAAACATCGATGAGAGAGAAACATCAATCAGCCGCCTCCTGCACACCTCCTACTGGGGATGTGCCTACAACCAAGGAACATGCCCCTGACCGGAATCGAACCTGGGACCCTTCAGTCTGCAGGCCGATGCTCTATCCACTGAGCCAAACCGGTCAGGGCCATATTTATTTATTACACACACACACACCCTTCTCAGTGTTACCCTGTGTGCTAGTGAGAGAAGTTAGCTTGAACGCAGGCAGATAGGGCAGGGTCCAGTGTGAAACAAAGGCAAGTGGAACAGGCAGGGACAGACACGGCAGTTTGAGCAAGCCTAATCACAAAAAACAACCATGCTGATATAATAGAATGTTTTTGGACACAGAACGGGAGGTATGGGAAACCAAGGGAGGGCCTGCAGCAAAAAAAGTGGCTTGTAGCAAATATATACCCCTGGACTACAAGGCTCATGGGCAGCCATTATTGG
>NW_005876402.1:0-10063 GCF_000147115.1 Myotis lucifugus | reverse complement strand
GCGACTGGCTGCTCCCCCTGTAGGAGTTCCATCCCTCTCCAGTTCAGCTGAGAGTCCTAAGGACAGAACCATTGAAGCTGCTGGTTAGGCCCAGAGGATGGAGGGAGACTGGGAAGAGTCCATTAGCTCTGAGTTAAAATTCTGGCTCTTGTCTTGTTAGCTGTGTGATGTCTGGCAAGTTAATTGCTCTGGGTCTCAGTTTTCTCTCCTGTACAATTAGAGAAATAATACCTACTTTGCAGGGAGTTTGTTATATAAAATAGAGATGTCAAAAAGAGTCTTTGTTTTACTAGGGCTGGATAATTGGTAGCTATCTCACTTATAAGCACTGAACCTCCTCTCCCGAATGCTAGGCCCCTTAATCCAATGTTTCGCAAACCAGAGCGAGCCCCAGTCACCTGCGGTGCTCAGCGCCATGCAAACACCGCCCTGCTCCTCTGGCCCCGTTCTGCAGGTGATTCTGATGTAGGCAGCTGGGGCCACGCTTGCTGTCCCAGGCCAGTGTCTGCCTCCTGGAAAACATACGCGCTGGCCCAAGGCTGTCCTGTATCTGTCCCCACTTCAGAAGCTGCCTCCACCGATGGAAAGAGCTGGCTGGGAGGTGATGCCTTCACCCCACCCTCTGCCCTCACCTGAGGGTCTGTGCCTTGGCAGCCTCCACACCTAAGTAAGGTGAGTTGATCCTCAGTCTCTTGGGATGTAGTGGGTCCCTAGAAGATCAGAGCTGAAAGGCATCACATTTTTTTGGGTTTTTTTTTTTTTGGTTAATCTTTACCCAAGGATATTTTTTCCATTGATTTTGAGAGTGGAAGAGAGGGAGGGAGACACACAGAGAGAAACATCGATGTGAGAGAGACACATTGATTGGTTGCCTCTGGCATGCAACCAATGACCTGGCCAGAGATCAAGCCTACAAACAAGGTACATGCCCTTGACCGGAATAGAACCCACGACCCTTCAGTCCATGGGCTGATGTTCTATCCACTGAGCCAAACCGCCTAGGGCCACCACCTCACTTGCTTCCTTGTTTTTCAATGGAAGAAACTGAGGCTCAGAGCAGGGAAGTGACTTGTGTGGGGCACACACTGCAACTCTGAGCTTCTGGCTCTCGTCTGCAAGGCGAAAGCACTTGGCTACATGACTGCTAGTCCCTCTGAGTTTGAGGAATTACTTACTCCAGGAGTCGGCTCCACTGGCCCAGGTGGGGGGCCCTGAGGGATGCCCAGGGCTGACTGACTTCCTTGATCACTAATTGACCTGATTTCCCAGCCAGGAAGTCTGCATCCCCACTCCAGGTCTTATTCTGTTTACTGTCTACATTTGGAGGAATTTATCATTTCCCCTTTTTCCTCCTCCCTTACTCTCTCTCTCTTTCTCTCTCTCTACATTCACTGAAGCATTGACTCCTGTCTGCTCTCTGCCAGGCACTGGGAACAGACAAGATGAACAAGACCCAGCTGCCCTAGGAAACAGTAATTTAGGAATGATAAGTACTATTATTGAAAAGTTAGAAAACACGGACAGACACATGGAGAGATGTAACCCATCTCTTTTCCACCCTAATGCTAACCGCTGTTATTCCGTGCATATCCTTCCAGGCTTTTTTCCATGGTGGTGAATATTCCTCCTGTTTGTCTCTCTCCCCGGGTCTCATGTCTGAATCTTTCTTGTTTTGGTGGAGCACATTCGTAAGTTACTTTGGAAAAAGAGGCACGTTTCTTGAAAATTTACATGTTTGAAAATGTCTTTATTTGATCTCCGTAATTAATTGATAGACTGACTGGAAATATAATTTCAGATTGAAAATAACTTTCCATCAACAAATGTTATAAGATTTCACTTACAGGTAAAATCTAAAAAACAAAATAAACAAGCCAAACAGAAACTCATAGATACAGAGAACAAACTGACGGCTGCCACATGGAACGGAGGTTGGGGGATTGGGTAAAGCAGGTGAAGATATTAAAAAGTACAAACTGGCAGTTACAAATAGTCATGGGGATGCAAAGTACAGGACAGGGAATGTAGTCAATAACATTGCAATAAGTATGATGTCAGGTGGGTACTAGCCTTACCAGGGGGATCACCTCTTAAGTTATATAAATGTCTAATCACTATACCGGACACCCGAAACTAATATAATATTGACTGTCAGCTGTAATTGAAAAATAAAAAAAAAGTTTAAGAAAATAACTTTCCCTTGTGAGTTTGAGGAGCATTTTTCCATTATCTACTTGCTCGCAGGGTTCTGTTGAGAAGTCTGCTGTTATTCTAAGCCTGTCTTTTTCTTCCTAGATACTTGTAGACCTTTCACTTTATCCCTGACATTTTGAAATTGAAAAACGTTGTGAAACTGTGAGGGTCTCTTTTCATTAATTGCGCTGGGCACCCAGTGGATCCTTGCAATCTGCCAAGTGACCATTTTCATTTGAGGGAACGGAATATAGTTCCCATTTCCAACAGCTCACTTTTGTTCTCAAAATCACCCAAATGCCCATCAACTGATAAAGTGGATAAATAAAAGGTGAGAAAGCCATACATGCAATATTATTCAGCCACAGAAAGAAATGAAGCACTGATACGTGCTACAACATGGATGAACCTTGAAAACATCATGTGACGTGAAATAAGCCAGAGGCAGAGGCCACATATTGTATGGTTCTGCTTCTGAAATGTCCAGAATAGGCGAGTCTAGAGAGACAGGAAGTAGATTAGCGGCTGCCAAGCCTGGGGGTGGTGGTGGAGGAAAGAATGGGGAGTGACTGCTTATGGGTCTGAGATTTTGTTTGGAGAAGAGGAAAACGTTTCAGAATTAGATTGTGGTGATGGTTACACAACCTTGTGAATGTGCTTAAAAAACCCCACTAAACTGTATACTTTAAAAGGTTGAATTTTATGATGTGAATTATACCTCAATTTTTTTTAAAAAGGCCCCTTGTTCTTGTTGTTTGGGAATAAAACCATCTCTTGTCTCTCTGAGAATATCAATTGTGGTGGTGAAGGTGGTTTTTCTTTTATTCCCTGCATAGTGTTCGCTTTCTTCAAGCTGTTTCCTATTTACTTTGGCTTATGCTTTCTTATACTGGATGCTTTCCTTAATAATAATCTAGGAATCCTTGGCTGATGGCTCATATCTACGAGTGAGGCATTCAAAGCTGCCTGGAAGCTCTGTGCACGGGCAGAGCTTCTAATGGTGGGTCTCGCCAAGGGGGCTTTCAGTGGAGTCACACAAAGGTCACCATTTGCCCAGCTACCCAGAGCCCCCAGGAGGAAAAAGGCAAGTTTTCCCACCTGGCTTGCAAACTTACAGCAAATCCCCATTTTTCAATATATTGCCTCATCCCCTCCCATACTTGTCCCCGTGTCCCCAAGCCAGCACTTCTGGGGTTCAATCTCTGGTGAATAAAGTTTGCTTCGGGATGTGGTTTGCGTAAAGCAGGGATAGTTCCTGGTGAAATGGGGTGAGGAACCACTCTGGGGTATCACGCTCCTGATTTGGGCCCCGCTCCATACCCTGTCTTCAAATGGCATCGGTTTCTGAGCTTTCTGTGGTTCTATGGTGGGAATCTGTCCATGCCTCACTGGCTCCTCTTTGCGGGGGGGGGGGGGGGGGGGGGCGGGGGGCGGGGGGGTGTCTCCAGGTTTTTCTTTCTCTGTCCTGCCGAGAGTCAGTCAGCTTCTCAACTTCCCGCGGACACTTCGGTCTCCTCTCCCGTGCCCTGTGGGCTTCTACCTGTTCCACTCCTTTCCTCTTGCTTTAATGTGGCAGCAGAGAGAAACCCGGAGGTGCTCAGTCTACCATGCTTAGTCAGAATCCCTCTTTGCTCTCTGTTGTTTGAAAAGCGGCCGACATTGGCATTCTCGGGTCTATCATACAGTGGGTTCTGGTAACCACCAACCCTGATATTGTGGTCGCAGTTAGACAGACATGAGCAGACCAAGGACGATGGGCCAGGCACAGAAGGTCACCAGGATGGAAAGCCCCAGGTGCCTAGCAATGGGCAAAACTGGGAAAACAAGGACCTCGCCCCCAGGGGGACCTTTCCTCCCTCAGCGGGTCATGGGGTTTGGAGCCCTTGACCTTTCCTCCCTAGAGATAACATCTAGGCCTCGGTTGTATTTCAGCTCCAGGCCCAGAAAAGCAGCAACACCAGTAAGTGACTCCTTGGCTGACCCCAAGACCAGCTGCATAGACTAATGACTTGGGAGCCGACCAATCAGTGGAGACCAAGACCCTGAAAGGCCCTGCCTGGAAAGCTAATGAATATTCTATTGAGATCCTCCCCTAAGATCTCCAGCCTTAAAAGGTTTAGGATGAAGGATTCAGCCCAGGGGAGCAGGCTGGTACCTCCTCTTTCCCCTCCTCTCTTCTCCCCTTCCCCCTCCCCTCAGATGTCACCCTTACCTTCCTCACTTCTAAGATCCAAGGGCCCTTCTTTTGCCTCTATAACTTGTTTTCTAAGCCCATTACTTCTATGAATTACTTCTTCTATCTCTGTGATTTTCCAAACAAAAGCTCTCTTACTAGTATGTTTGAGTCTTGGCTCCGAATTCTTTCTTAGCCAGAATTCAAGTACAGTGGGGCCTTGACTTACGAGTGTCCCGACTAACGAGTTTTTTGAGATACCAGCTGTCTCTGGCCTATTTTTTTGCATTTGAGTTAACGAGCTCCTTAATGAGCTCGGTCTCAGAACGAATTAAACTCGTAAGTCAAGGCCCCACTGTACTGCGGTTGCTGAACCAGGTCTGGTCCCACCCCACCGGTCAGACACCTGGTGTCATCCTCACCGCTGCCAACAACATGACATGAAAAGGTGCACAGTGCCGACTTGCAAGCACTGAGAGTGATTCAGGGGAGGCTCCTGGCAAGCTGAGAGTTAGGGCACTGCCCTCGCTGGCCATCATTACATCTCTCAGTCATACTTTACTGCATTTTATGGGGAAAATTACATGGTCGTCTCTAATCCATGGACACATGAAGGGCCATGATGTATCCCTGGAGAATGTCAAGGGTCCAGTGTACCTCTGTCGCTATGGAAACTAGTTCCCTGGCGACAATCCGGCTTAGCAACATTCACAATGGTGCAGTGCACATTCTGGCTCTGGTAATGGGCAGAGCGCAGCGCCTGGAGAGAGGGCCACACTCACCCTAATGAGCAGCCATATCCTTCAGGATGTCTCCTGGGCCTCCTCTCTTGAGCAGCTAGCACGGGGCCTGGCCAGGAGCATGTCTACTCAGAAAATGAGGAGGGAGAGGGTGCGCCTGTCTGACCCACCACGATCTGGATCCTTGAAATGCTCCTGGAACAGCTTTCAAATCCAGCCCCCAGGACTTCTGCTTCATAGTCACCCAAGTGAGGGAGAGAGAGTTGGCTCAGAGCTTTTCCAGTGATCAATAGTCCATCATCAACTTTCAGAGTGTTTTTCTGTATCTGCTTTGTGTCCTCTGTCTATTCCCGCCTACACACACACACACACACACACACACACACACACACACTAGCTTCCCCTCAAAGCCTTTGGGGCTGCCCCTCTGCCTGGCTGGGTGTGTGGGAGGCTGTGTTCCCATCCCTGGGACAGCCTTTCTGACCTCGGCTGCAGGAAAGGCCTAAATGGGTTGCCCAGCTCAGCATGTCAGGACTGATACCTGCTGATGAGGCCCAGGCTTGTTCGGTGCAATTTCCAACTCATTTGTCTTTTCATTTGTAGCTTAAATTGGCCAATTTCGTCTGGAATGTGCTTGGACTCTCTGGCAATCCACACATAACAAACGAGTGTCCCCGTAGCTGGAACAGAGAGAGGCTGGCAGGGGAAGGGGCCCAGGTCCCCCGCGGCTGCACAGTGACAGTCCTGACCCTCTAGAACAGTGGTTCTCAACCTGTGGGTCGCGACCCCTTTGGCAGTCGAACGACCCTTTCACAGGGGTCGCCTAAGACCATCCTGCATATCAGATATTTACATTATGATTCATAACAGTAGCAACATTACAGTGATGAAGTAGCAACGAAAATAATTTTATGGTTGGGTCACAACATGAGGAACTGTATTTAAAGGGCCAGAAGGTTGAGAACCACTGGCTTACAGGACGGGGACCAGACCTGATGTCCACGGGCCTGAGGTGGGAGGACAGGACCAGGCTGCAGGGAGAAGCCCTGGAAACACCCATTTCTTTTCTTTTCTTATATTTGTCCCTATTACCCCCTCCCTCCCTATCTTGAGGCGAGTGTCAAGTACAGGGAATGGAATAGTTGTTTGGGCGTTGAAGAGTAGGCAGCACTGACATACTGTGGAGTGAAAGAAGCCAAATACTCTGATCACATGAAATTCAAAACCAGGCAAAACGAATCCATGGTGCTAGAACTCTGAATAGAGGTTACATCTCTGTGATTTTCCAAATAAAAGCTCTCTTATGTTTGAGTTTTGGCTCCAAATTCTTTCTTAGCCAGAATTTAAGGGTGAGGGAGTCTTCGGGGGCTGAAAGCTTCCACATTTTGATCTAGGCTGCAGTACCGGGGAGCGGGGGGTGTAATTGTACTTCCATGAACAAATTCACCAGGTTGCACACCTAGGATCTGTGAGTTCTACCTCAATAAAAACGAGGAAAAAGTCACAACAATGGCTTCCCAACTACAGTGCATACGCATCATGTGGGAGCTTATTTAAATGCAGATTTCTGGATGCCCATCCTGGAATCTGTTTGGCTGGTCTGGACAGCTGTCCGGGAACCTGCATTAACAGCCCCCTCTTCCCTAAGGTTGGTCACAGACCAGACGAGATTACACAGGGGCTTGGACATCTGCCCAATCAAATGGCCTACGTGCCATACTGCCGGGAGCCATGAGGGGCAGCTGGGTGCTCAGGGCTTCCAGATGACCTTGGTAGGGAGGGTTAGAGGTTGGCTGCCCGGTAACACAGAGAAAACCTGTCAGCGCAGGTGGTAATGGACACCGAGGGGCTAATCGGGGGCAGGACAGGGAGTGGGCCCCTCATCACGGAAGAGAATTGCTCTGAACAAGGACAGGATGGCTGGGCAAACATCATGGAGTGGCCTGCTGCTCTGCAGAGGCAGTGGCTGGGGAGAGCTGGTCCCCAGCAGAGGTGGAGTGCCATGCAATGGCCAGATGACTTTACAGGGATCGGGGACGGGGTCTGGTCAGTCATGGCTTCCTCTGCAAGCACCTGCTGTTGGACAGAAAGAGGAAGCCAAGACTGCAGACGCACGCCTAAGGAGGCGCTGGGAGGGTGTACTCAAGGCGGCGGTCCCGAAATGCCAGGCTGAACTTCGGCTCAGAGAATGAGTCTGGACATGTGTGCCAATGAGGTCTTCTGAGCCATCCTGGACTTGAAGGCCTGGGAGGGCTGAGCTAGAGGAAAGAGGAGCTAAATACAGAGCATGAGGAAAGGGAAGGGAGCAACACTGACCCTATGCCAGACCCTTACAAACACCACACCCTCCGATCCTCACCGTCACTGACATGGCTCACTTATGTGTACTTTACAGACGACCAAACCACGACGAAGAGACAGGCACCAACTTGTCAAGACCACAAAGCACACACATCGGGAATTTGAACTCGGGTCCTTACGACTCAAGCCCGTGGTCTTTCCATGTTCCCTTCTCCCTCTGCCTCTCAACTCCTAACAGGGTCGGACATTGAAGAATTTGCACAAAGTTTTCTCACACATGATCTTACTTGATTTTCACAAACACCTTGTGTTAGGCAGGTCTAGGTCTCATTTTAGGAATGGAAAATTGGCCTTCAGGTAAAGAATAACCTGCCCCCCGTCAAACAGATGATAAGTCACTGGGTACTGGATCTTAAACACCAGTCATACGGCTCTAAATTGGCCACAATCCCTGTCTGGACACTGAGAAACAGTCCAGCTCTGGCGTAAGTTTTGGGGAAGTTGGGGATACGCTGCTTGGCGCACACCCTGGTTTCATGATGACTGGAAATGGATTTTACATGAACTTCTGAGGAACTGACATGGAAAAATGGCCTCATCGGGAACATGGAGGTCCAGAAAGCTTTGGTGAGTAGCTAATGATTACACCGGACACTGAGGTTGGAACTGAGACTAGAACCCATGTTTCCTCAAATGAATCATTTCCAGAGGCCTTCTGGGAACTTCCTTCCATCCCATGGTCTCTGCCGCAGGGGCCCTCCCCTCCATCCTTCATTTGGACCATGAAATGCTGCCAAAGGAGAGAAGGAAGCATCAGCCAGTGTTGGGAGAGAGGGAGAGGGAGAGCAGGGCAGCAGCCCCTGGGGGTCTTCATGCCAAAGAGCATCCAGAGGCATCAGCTCATGGACCTGGGCACATCATCAAGGGACAGGCAGGGACAGGGATATGTCATACTGGATCACTGTCCTGACACTACCTATAAAGGGCTTCCCCCTGTCTTCTCCCTGGGTAAGCTGGCCATTGGGGAGTCCCCGCACAACGTGTGGGGAGTACGGCGATGAGGAGGCTGTGTTCTGGGTGACCTGCCAGTTTCTGGACTGCTCTCTGTGCCAAGTCTTCAAATAGCGGCAGCCATTCTGGACCCTCCATTCTGCTGCGTGTGCCCCTGGGGACTGTTCGCTTGTGGCTTCCCCCAGCAAACACTGTTTGCCCATCCTGGTTTCTCCTCGCTGCCTGGTCTACTCTGGGAAATGCAACCAGTATTCTCCAAATCAGACCTAATTGGACCAGCAGATCACTGGCACTTGAGTCATCACAGCACACTCAAGCACAAGTGCAAATGCTGTTTGGATTATCCTGCAAGCTGCTTGTTGTGTCTGTTTGTGTTTCCTTGGATTACCCGTCCCCTGCTCCCGCCTTCCATCATCCCCCTAATGGAGAGGCAGGATGCAGTCCCCACAGGCTGGCATTCATCTTCCCAGCCTGACCCTCTCGCAGGCTATTAAGCTGCTGTCGCAAGATAGAGGAGGGGAGAAAAATGAGAAGGGTGCACAGAGAGCAGCGGAGGGCAAATGGGATTCTCTTAGAACGGATCCATGGATGCATCGGGCCAAGAAGAAATGGCCTCAAGCTTTGCAAAGGAGAGAGCGCCCCATACAGGAGGCCAGGTGAACGCACTTCCTCACTGGGTGGTTCGCAGGAAGAGGCCGGGCTGGGCGAGTCTCTGCGGAAGGCTGGACAGCCTAGGAACCCAGGCGAAGGTCGTGAAGGCCATCGCTGCCCGACTCAATAAAAACATTAGCAACTCTCCCTACCCTGCCCCTGCTCCTCTCCTCCAAAGAATTGCAGGAAGAAAAAGAAGAAGCCGAAAGCCCAGCCCTGTTATAGATTCAAGATTCCAGCTTTGCTCAGCTCTCTTTGCTGCAATCCTCTTATTCCTGGCACACCCTGCTTCTTGCTGTGCTCCCATCTGCACGTGACCTCTGGAAAGATGACCTTGCCGACCTCATGGGGCCGGTGGGATGGACAGGCGTGACCTCCTTTGCCCTCCACCACTGTGCCTCCCTTCTACACCCCTGCCCAGCTGCCATTCTCTCTTTCTTCCCTCTGACTTAAGGAAAGACGTTTCCTCCCTTTAAAAACCACCCTCACCCCATCCACCTGGAAATTCAGTCCTTTATTTACCCTCTCTCCACCTTTAAACATCCATAAAAATGGCGCTCTTGTCTATTATCCTCTCTAAACGCAGACCCTGCTTGCTTAGGCCATGAGCTGCTTTCAATCTCACAGCCCTTCTTGATCCACCAGCATTTTCTCAGCGTTCAGTCCCAGCCAGCACAGCTAAGAACCCTTCCTTCTCGAAGCCTCTCCCTGTCTTTGCGCTTTCCTGGGCTCACCCTCTGGGTCAGCCTCTCCTGCGCCCTCATGCAGTCTCTTGTCACATGGGCAGCTCGACCGCAGTGACAGCCTCTTGCTGTCATCGTTTCTCCGCCTCCAGTTCCCTAGAGAACCAAACTTCCACTTGAGTCCTTTGAACACTGATCCTAAATCAGGCACGTCCCACCCTCTGCCCCATACTGGCCCCACTTCCTACCCAGCCCGTCCCCCCGATAGTCCATGCAATCGTCCCCAACTATGGTTCCATTCTCTTTAGGGG
>NW_005876401.1:0-10066 GCF_000147115.1 Myotis lucifugus | reverse complement strand
TTGATACAACTAAGCCAGCAGGTGATGGCATTCTTATTGTGAGACTGGCAGATTTATTCTGTGTTATCACTGTGAGACTAGTCATGAGTGAGATACCTATCTTAAGTCTAGTGAAGTGTGACTGAGATGAATTAAAATCTGTTAAGAAAAAATAACATAGAAAAGTTTACATTGTCAACCCATATTTGAATATGAGTTTTCACAGCAAGGGTGTATACTTCAAAAACCAGATAACCATATTTTATCCTTAAAATTACTGGATCAAACATTTAGAGAATAAAAGTTGATAGTTCCAAAATGTGGTACAATATTACCTATAATGAACATAAGTTGCATGAACCTTCAAGTTTTCACCCATTGTAAGATGACCTTTGGAAATTACTTCTGCAGCAATAAAACTAAACATTCAAGGATGCATGTGCAGTACATTAAGTTAGAAGTGTTTACATGACACATACTGCCAAAGATAAATTGGCAGATCCAAAAAAGCACCACTCCATATCTACTTTTTATTTTTTGTTCCATTTCACCTAAGCGAAAGCAATGAAGTATCTGATTTAGAGGAATCGTTAAGCACTACGGCTTATAATTTTTTGTGCCTGGAGGTAAAATAAGGCAATGATAGCAGTAACCAGAATTATTGGGTCATAGGAAGCCTGGTAGTAAATGACCTAGATCCTGCTGTGGCCTATTTAAGACTTTTGTTTTCATGTTCCCTGATTGGCCTGGGAGGCATCCCAATCACCAGCACCCAGAAGCAGGAGGCAGCAGTCTCCGGGAGGTCCCACAACTTTAAAAATTTCATGATGCAAATTTTTGGGAGTAAAGTCTAAGATGAATGAAGAAAATTTGCTTCTTACATAGACATCTTTCCTATTTCTTACTCTATATCTCTTACCTCTTCTCATTTACTCTTTCTCAGAGGAAGAGGTTTTGATCCTGCTGGGAAAGGTAAACTCCTCTCCCTAAGAGTTTGAATATATTTTCTAATGTCTCTTCAAGTCCCTACTACATTCATTATACGATGCCTTTCCTGAAGCTTCACTTTCTTTCTTAATATAAATCCACAGCTCACATAAATCTCGATTCTAATTTCTAAGTCAGGGGCTGGGAACCTTTTTCTGTCAACGGCCATTTGGATATGTATAACATCATTCTCAGGCCATACACAATTATCACCTTAAAAATTAGCCTGCTATAGTTGGTGAAACATTTAATTGACTCATTCTTAATGCCTTGGCAGGGCCAGACCAAATGATTTTGTGGGCCTTAAAAGGCCCGTGGGCTTGATGTTCTCCATCCTGTTCTAAATAAAATAAACCAAAATGCAACAACAAAAATAAGTCAAACATCTTAGACTTTGTCATTTGCACAAATCATGTCTGTTCTTTTTATATTTTGCTATGAAACAAGCCATAGTTTTCTTAAACAATAATTTATGGTTATCACTCATGGTTCTGTGGGTTGACTGATTTCTAGTGGGCAACTTTCACACAGACTCTCTCATAGTTATGGGGAGTCATCTTCAGATACATTGCTAGTCTGGCATCTCTCTCTCTGTGTGGGCAGGTTCTTGACATAGTTAGCTAGGGTTTCCTCACAGATGGCAGTCTTGGGATAAACTGACTTTTTACATGGTGGCCTGCTTTCTTCTGGGCAAACATCCTGAGAGCTAGGACGTGGTCACCATCAGGATCCATCTCTTAATGGGTGGAATGTCAAAGAATCTGGGGTCACATTAAATCTGTCACATATATCTCTTTACTTACCTTCACTGCAAAAAGTCATGTAATTAGCCTACACTTTTGCTTCTGTCATGTCCTCCCTACTCATTATGTCAACCACACACTTATAGCTATTATTGAGATCTTATAATTTGACAGGCATTATGTCAGTACTTTTTTAATATAACCTCAAGTAAAACCTATAAACCAGATACAATTACTATTGTAATCTGTATTTCAATACATTTTATTTATTTTAGAGAGAGGAAGGGAGAGATAGAGATAGAGATAGAAACATCAATGATGAGAGATAATTATTAATCGGCTGCCTCCTGCACGCCCCCTAAAGGGGATGGAGCCCACAACCCTGGCATGTGCCCTGACAAGGAATTGAATCTGACCTCCTGGTCCATGGGTTGATGCTCAACCATTGAGCAACAGGGGTGAAGAGTATAATCTGTATTTTAAATATGAGCAAACAGAGCCATAGGGATTTTAAAGTTTCTTGCCCAGGGTCACATAGCTAGCTACTTAGCTGGCTAGAAATTTAAGGCCACTTTGTTCTATCTCATTTATTCTTTAATTCCACACAATGTGCTTTTTATGTACTTGAACTTTTCTTCAAGAGCACTATTGATTTTCTTTTTATCTAGACCAAATGACTTTGTATCAGATACTCCTTGATCTAGCTGTGACTTTTGATCCTGGGGACTAATCTATCTTCTTGGGATGATTATCTCTTGATTTCAATGATAGCATTTGACTTCAGGCCTCCTTTTACATCTATGAAAATCATTTTTCTTAATCTCATTAAAGTTTACAGATTCAACAACCATTTCACTACTCACCTGACTCCAAATATCTTATATTTAGTATTCATCGTGCTCCTAAATTCAAGTTTTATAGTTTTAAAATCTTCGCTAGTCATTTCTGCCCATGTGTTCTGCCAGTATTTAAACTCAACATGTCTCTTTTCTTCTCAAACTTGTTATTGACCTTTTTCTCATATACCTTATTTCTGATAAAGAGAACCATCACACTCTTGTTCACTAAGGCTCAAAATGTTGCTGAAGTGAACACTTAATTTTTGTCTATCTTACGTCTCCTCCTTTTGGAAAACCCTTCTTCTCTGTCTCTCACTTCTTGGTATTGACAAAAGGTTGATCCAACTTCAGCTCCTGGTTTGAACATTTGATTTAAACTGAGCCATTGAGAGTCATATCCTGCTTTGTGGCTAAAAGACGTGGAAAATGCTCCCCTTCAGCGGTTCTCAACCTGTGGGTCGCGATCCCTTTGGCGGTCAAACGACCCTTTCACAGGGGTCGCCTAAGACCATCCTGCACATCAGATATTTACATTATGATTCATAACAGTAGCAACATTACAGTTATGAAGTAGCAATGAAAATAATTTTATGGTTGGGTCACAACATGAGGAACTGTATTTAAAGGGCCAGAAAGTTGAGAACCACTGCTAGATGAAGATTGTCTAGCCTCTAGGATACTGTAATTCTGGAAACCAGGAACCATCTTCACAACCACATGTATGGAACTTGCCTGAAGATGAAGCCAGCAACGGAAAGCAGATCTGAGAAACAGTAAAAGGCAGAATGTCTTGATTCAAATATATGAACCAAGAAATTCTCACTTTTGTTAAAGCAAGTTTGAGATGGCTTCCTGTCGCTGGTAATCTACAAAATCCTGACTGATGCCACTGCCATTGTATTGGACTCCCGCTGTCTTATCCAGTTCCTGTTAATTCTACTCCTATACAGTCTCTTCCGTGTACTATCACAGCTACCACCCTTACTCAAAACGTCATCGTCTGTCATCTAGGGTAAAGCAATAGCCATCTGCCTGTTGTAGAACTTCACTGTTCCAATAAATCTTTTTCACTGCCATCAGAATGATCTTTTAAATCACAGTTTTTATTTTATCAAACTTCTTAGCTTGTCATTCAAGGCCATTCACAATCTGTCTGTATTTATCCATAGAAACTTATCTTCCAATTCACTAAATCATGTAGAATGCAGTGCTTAAGAGCACAAACTCTGGAGTCAGATTCCTGAGTTTAAATCCTGGATCTGCAACTTAGCTATGTAAATTGATTAAGTTTCTTCTAAATGCATCAGTCTCTCCATTTATGAAATGGAAATAACAGTACCTACCTCAATGCTGTTATGAGAATTAAATTAATTAATATTAGTAAAGCACTTTGCAAATATCTGTCACATAGTAATTGCTAATTAAAGAAATTAAAATGCTGGAGAGCAGGAGTTTCATTTTCTTTCTTTTTTATTGTGGTCCTTGTGCCTAACACATTCTGATTTATGGGACACCCGGATTAGGAGATGAATGAATGAATGAGAACAGCCTCTGCTCTCTCCAAACAAAGCTTCTTGCTCCCCAAGAAAGTTGACCTTTATGTTTCTACTATTTTTGTTGTTGTTATACTCACTTGAGGATATTTTTACATTGATTTTTAGGGAGAGTAGAAGAGAGAGGGTAAGACAGAGAGAAACATCAATGTGAGAGAAACACAAGGATTGGTTGCCTCCTGCATAAGTCCTGATCAGGACCCCCGGGGGGGAGCCTGCAACCAAGGTATGTGCCCTTGATCGGAATCAAATCTGGGACCCTTTGTTCTGCAGGCTGATGTTCTATCCACTGAGCAAAACCTGCTAGGGCATGTTTGTACTTTTGTGCCTTTATATATACTGTGAGTTTGGTCTGGCAAATTATTTTTCTCTAATATATATATGAGTGCTACTTCTACTTCAATACCTTACTCTAATGCTGCCTGCTTGAATAATTGCTTTAGATCCCTCTAGCCAGATTTAAATGAAACTTCTCCAAAAAAAACTCATTCTGATTTATCCAGACTTCTCTAATGGCACATATTTTTCCCTGCCTTGCATTAGAGTGATTTATGTAGTTGCATTACCTTCTTTCTAAAGAATAATGATTATAGAAGGTGGAAGAAGAATTATCTTTGTAGTATCTCATGACACCCAGCACAGGGTTTTGCATGTTGTAGACATTCAATATTATTTTGTGCTACTGTGTATGATTATAATGCACATACAAACAATACAAACAAGTGATTTATTGCCAGTAGAAATAAAGTAAGGATATGTCAATATTGAGGCTCTAATTAGACTATGAAAAAGAAATGTTGCAATAGTAGTGAGCCAAATAAGGCTGAAGACTTTATATTTAACTAAACCAGATCAGACCACACGCAGACCAAAGCTGAAAAATTGGCTTTATCTGTTTATAATAAAGAAAATCACATAGTAGACTTACTGCAAGTATAATACATTATAATAAAATAAAATTAAACATCATTTTGAGAAAATGAATAATGTTACAATAAAAAATAGCAGATATATGAAAGGAAATAATCTGGATGCTTAACTGATGAAATGGGCAAATTTAAATAATAAATGAGATCAGATTATCTGGAAATAGACTCAAGAATCATCTTGGAATGTGCACTTAAGGCTCCTCAGGTTCTCAGTCATTGATTTATTATATCAATTGCTAAATCCAGGTCTATAACCCTAACTATCTAGTTAGAAGCAAAAAATTACCAAGTATATCTAAAGAACTAAGCAGTTAAATAAGTCAAATTCATCCAGGCAGAGTAGAATGATGGTTGCTAGGGGCTAGGAGGTGGGGGAAATAAGGAAAAAGTTGAAAAGAGAAACAGTTTGTTATAAGGTAAATAAGATCTGAGGCTATAACATATATAATATTGTGACTATAGTTGCTAATACTATAATTGAAATTTACTATAACAAGTGTGTTAGGTGATGAGTTTTGGAACTCCTTTCACAATATATACATACTAGAGGCCCAGTACATGAATTCATGTACGGGTGGGGTCTGGCCAGCCCACTCCAATAGGGGCTGATCAGGCCTGGCCAGCCAGGGGGGAGGGGCCAGGGGCAGTTGATCAGCCCGCCCCGCCCCCTGGCCAAACTCCCAGTTGAACTCCCAGTCAAGGGGACAATTTGCATATTAGTCTTTTATTATATAGGATACCAATCATCACATTGTACACTTTAAAATCTTGTGGTTTTATTTGTCAACTAGACCTCAGTAAAGCTGAAAAAAGGGTAGTTAAAATAGATATAGGGATGGAATTTAGAAACAAATTTAAATCCATAGATTTAGCATTCTGTATTCAACTTCAACAAAAGAGTAATGACCAGATTGCAATGATTAGAATCTTATTTGCTTAATGTTTAGGTTGAATTAAAGCATTAAGTGACTCTGGAAACTCATATTAGAATTGTTAAGACATTTCATTGTTCATGATTGTAATTTTAAAGTTTAAATGTTTGGTGAACTCTTATTAGCTATATGCACATTTTATTAGTTTTATTAGTAGCATATTAATAATTAGAAAATGATAAACTACATTGTAAATTAGACAAAGTATAAATAGAAATAAGCACATTTGTCTTTTCACTAAGTCTGTTTGATTATTAATGAATCTACCACAAACTGAAGTGCAGATTTGCCAATAATAAATCAAGCTCAAATACTTAATAATGATATGAATAAACCCTATAGTGAAATGTGAAGAACATACATCATAACTATTTAGAGTAGTCCTCTAAATGGAAAACTTTTGTCAAGAAGAGCAAGTGACCTAAAATTCTTAGGACTGTGAATTTAAGTTGCATGATCACTGAAAAGAAAGTCCTTAAGGAAAACCAGTAAGAAAATAATTCACAGAACACCTCTAAGATATACTTTGCTATGACTGTATTAGTTTGCTAGGGCTACTACCCTAAGAACCTCATATTAACCTGACTACCTCTTTATAAACCCTGTCTCCAAATACAGTCACATTCTGATGTACTGTGAGTTAGAACTTCAATATATGAATCAGGAAGGGAGAGGGGGGATTCAGCCCATGAACAATGACTTATTTTACCTTTTTGGTATAAAATCACTTTTTATAATGTTAATAAAATGTAAACAAGTTTTAAAGATAATTTTATACACTTTTTAGAAGAGAGAGTCCAAACCTTATGGATATCTGTTCATAATAGTCATATAACGATGGGAGAGCAAAATCCTATATAAATACCATGAAGAGCCTAACTTAAGATAGACCTCAGATTTTATGTCCCAAATTGCACTACAAATGAATCCCAAGATTGTTTCATATATCACCAAGCAAAATAGTGTTCTTAGAAGAATGACAACCTGGATCATTCACAGGCAAAATTGTGAAATATCAAAATGTTACTTTTATCACCTTTCATTTTTCATTTAAAAAGCCATCTTAGATAGGGAATTAAGTCCTTATCAAAATTTTCACAGTTTTAATCTCACACTTTTAGCAACAGAAATCCAGCACTGCATCTCTGGAAGTATCTGGCCATATTTATCAACATTAAGTTGATTCAGATATCCTACTTCTGAGAACCTGTTATTGATATACTTATCATTCAATGAAATGATGCCACTGCAGAGATAGTTTTTTGCAGCATTTTTATAGTAGCAAAAGACTGAGATCACCTAACAGTCTACCAATAAGGGAACAACTAAATAACCATGTTATAGCCACACTGGAATACTATACAGCTGAGAAAAAATAATGAAGAATTCATTTTTATTCATAGTGAAAGTCGTCCAATGTATGTTGCTAAGAAAACACTGATAAAAGGATAAGAAGGAATGGGAACAAAAATTTTTACCCCAAATTTTTATACTGTTTGATTTTGAATCATGTGCATTTTTTTTTCCTAAAGAAAGGGAATATTTTAAAAATGCTTTATTTATTAGGTTAGAAAAATATGATAATATTCATGTGGGATATGAAAATGTCATTTTATATCTTGAATCCTTATGTTCTATACAGTTAAGCATTTGTCTTAGAAGAAAGACTAAATTATATGGCAATCTTATTTTTGAGCATCTTACTGTGTGCCAGGCAACAAAGCCCATTTTGATTGGCTGATTTTCTTTTTACTGTAGTGAAGTTCACACAATATTAAATTCACAATTTGAACTATTTTAAAATGTATAATTTTGTAGCATTTAATACATTTACAATGTTGTACACTCATCAACACTACCTACTTCCAGAACATTTTCATCACCTCAATGTTTTTTTAAATATAGGAACCTTCTTGTTGTAGTATATTTCTAGAAAGAGAAAAAGAGAAATGGCAGCATTTCTTAGAGTCCTTATTTGTGAAGGTAATAACAAAGGGATTAAAAATGCCTTGGCATGAGCAGATAAAATTGATAAAGTATAGTATTGTGTTGTCTATTTCACTGAATTTCATTATGGCCCTTCAGTCCATTACAGTTTAAGAATTAGAACCCATACTTTTGTAAGGGGAATAATAATGCCCTTGTAAGTAGAACATGATCCAATTTAATAAATAACAGTTTTCATTATTGATATTCAAATTGAATAGGGGAAAGGGAAAGGAAATTGAAATATTCGAGGGCAGGTTTTCCTCATAAATTGTCTAGCCATATTTTCACGATAAACTTGAGACTAAGTGATGTGTCAAAGGTGATGGAGTCAATATGATGGAGCTGGAGGTTAAGCCTCATCCTTTTATTACACGTCCAAGGCTCTTTTCACTTTACTGGACATGAAGTATAATAGCAATCTAAGACTCATGTTATTTCAGATGAAAAAGTCAAACATACATACTACATCCTACTCCAAAGCTATCAGAAGGTATTGATATAAAGTGGATCTAGGCAATATCTGAGAAGAAAAATATTATTAAAGTAAAACCAGGGAAATTATGTTAGTCATTTCTCCACTACTTTATAAAGTGTTCTTTGAGGAGTGATGCTTAATTTTCTCTTATACGATATTCATGACATAGGAAAAATGTTTTGAAAATTTATATTTATATATTGGTATCTTTATTACTAATAGAAGGGAAATGCTTCATATGAATTGTATCTTAAATTTTTTTCTTTATCTTAAAATGACACTATAAATTTAGTATTTTTTACTTTAAAAGGTAGTAAGATTACTTTAAGATGCTTAGTGTGTTTCTGCATATAATTGAGTGAAGTTTCACAATTACCATCACACAAAGTCTAGTATATTTTTAGATTTATTTTAATTCATCTACATACAGTGAAAAAATATATTAGAAACCTCATAAACAGTTAATCCTGATAAATTTATTAGTAGTTAATTCAGAATGACTTAATATGGAATTCTCCAATTTTTTAGTATTTATTGGATAATAACCCCCAATGACTCTTCTATTTAAATTAACCTGAGATATTTTTTCCTTTCATATAATCAATTAATATGTACTACATTATTAAAGATCATATGTTAGAATAGAATATTACTCAGCCACAAAAATTGAGTGAAATATTTCCATTTGTGATGGCATGGATGAACCCTAGAGGATATAACGTAAGTAAAATAAGTCAGACAGTGAAAGACAAACATCATATGATTTCACTTATATGTGAAATTTAATGAACAAATAAAATAGAAACAGACTCATAGACACAGAGAATAGACTGATGGTTGCCAAAGAGGAAAGGGTTTGGGGGGCTGGGAGAAAAAGGTGGAGGGGTTAAGAAATACAAATTGGTAGTTACAAAATAGCCATGGGAATGTGAAGTACAACATATGAAATATAGTCAATAATATTGTAAGAATTATGTATGGTGCCAGGTGGGTACTTAAAATTTGGGGTGACCATTTTGTACATTATATTGTCTAACCACTATGCTGTACATCTGAAACTAATACAAAATAATAATGACTATACGAGTAAACTGTAGTTGAAAATACAACAAAAATAAAGATTAAATGTTAGAAAATTATATTGCATAGAGTACCTCAAGTACAAACCTCTAATATATAGCATAATCACAGATATATGTGAGAGGCTAAGACAACTGACATGAAAAATCATGTTTCTTATCTAATAAAATAAATGTTTATAAAATCGAGATAAGAAGTTATTTAGTAAAAATACAAATTTGTTTTGTAGGTTTGACTGTAAGAGAAATTACTAAGGTAAGTGAATAAGGTAAAATACTGTTTCTTAACTACTATGTTATTTGGAAGGTCTAAATATCATTTCCATTGGGATAATGCACCTCTAATATTCAAAATCCTGGTTTTAGAACTAAAATTGTTGCCACTAATGACATACTAGGCTAGTCATTAAACATTGATTTTAAAATTATGTATATTCAACTATGTCAGGGAAGAAATGCCATTTTTAAACTGTTTGAAGTGGATTCCTCCAGTCTAAAATCTCTACTATTCTAATTAACAAGTCAAGAAATTCATATTGTCAATATACCATAAGATCCACA
>NW_005876400.1:0-10067 GCF_000147115.1 Myotis lucifugus | reverse complement strand
TTTCCAATTATTTTTTAAAACAGAATCTTACCTCTTTTTTATCCTTCTCTGGGTTTAAAGAAAATGTTGGGGGGGGGAATAATAGTCAACTTATTATCATCTCTGTCATATCATATTAAAAAGATACCTTCTTCACATTAATCTGCTAGTATAGATAATAAGCATTATTCTAAAATTTAACTTTCCTCCTTTCCTCATTGGTAATTTATCCCCTTTATCAATCAGAGTTCCTAGTTCCAAGAAACCAAAACCAAGTCTCAATGTCTGGAGGCACAACCTGGAGTTTATTGGTAGCAAATTGAAAACTCACAGAATGAACCAGAAATTCAAGCAGGATTTTAAAGTGTTCAGGAAACCTGGGACACTGGGAAGCTGGGTTTCAGGAGTATTTTGCCCAGTTACTATTGCCACAAACCCCAAAAGACAATCATGCTTACTGCTGCTGCACCATACATGAATGCGAATGGACCCTCTTCTTTGTGTTCTTTGCTCAAGATTGCACATCCTTAGAGAATATGATGAGCTGAGCTAGCTCCTGTGCACATGCCCTAGCAGCCAGGAAACATGGAGATAGGGGAGCTGGCTCTAGGAGTGAGGGCTATGATGTATGACCCAGGCCCTCACCTCCTGGCCCCTAGGGATGATGCCTGCTGATGGTTTACTGATGAGTCCCCCCCCCCCCCCGCCCCAAGGAATCATCTCCACTGGGAGGAGCTGCCTTATCCAAAGGTACACCCTCTACTGGGGGCCGTCTGCATTCAATGGCTGGCTGATACAGGGACACAAAAGGCTGGGCCTTGTGCCTCGATTTGGAACATCTCTGAAGGGCTATCCCAGACTCATAACTCCTGTGGTGTTGGCTGGCATCTCTAATTCAAACTACATCACAGTTCAATGTCATCCCCTGCCCAGTTCTACTTTCCTAACTCCCTTGCAGGTGTTGTTCCTAAAGTACTCCCCAGTGAACCACCTACAGGCAAATGTCTATCTCAGCATCTGTCTTCAAACTATGACAGCCCCCCTCAGAGTCCCAAAAAGAACTACCATGATAGAAGAGTCTGTCATAAAGAAGACAGGGCTTGGATACTAGTAACCAAATAAAGTGTCATATGCTCACTACATATCCAAATACTTTTCCATGATACTTAGATTTGACATTGCCATTAGCAGATACTTTGCAATTTATAGTTCTAGTTTTTAAATCCTAGAAAATTCCTATTAGGTTAGGTGAGTTTCCTTACCCTGTTCATTCTCCCTCCCTTCCCCGTTCTCCCTCCTATACCTCACTTTTGTCTATATCTATAGCTATATATTTCTATATATCTCTATGTATATATCTCTATCTCTAGAGATGATAAGGATGGAGATGGAAATGGAGATAGAGATGGAGAGGGTAAGGAAAAGGAACTGGAGAGGGAGATACAGGTACAGGTGTTATTGTTGGAGGTGGAGTTCTTGGGGTACCATGAGGAAAATAATTTGGGAACCATAAAGTTGAGGCTCCCGTGGGAAGATGGGGTTTGTGGAAACTTTATTGATGATGTAAAATTAAGGGGTTTCCCCTCCAAGGCCCCATCTCTGTCCATCTCACCATGGAAAAAGTCTAATATTATCTACAGCAGGGCTAAACTCAAGGCCACTGCCCGGAATTTCTGTCCATATTAAAGTCCAGTCCAGTATCTGGCTCGCTTAGTTTATGTTCCCAGCTGCAGCCCATTGTGTGTGGGGTCCACATGGCCATGGGCCTTACAGCTGCTTAAGGGCACATGGTGGCTGTGGAGAGAGAACACATGGGTGCACAGAGTGAGTGCAGGTCACAGAGCAAGAGAGTGCAAGGGAGCATGGAGCACAAGAGAGAGGGAACTCTTTGGGGATGTTACCCTTCCAAGTTTTTGCCCACTTGCAGTGGCTCCACCCTTGGAGCCAATGATCTTTTTCCCACGCTAGACTGACAGGCAATCACCTTCCCTATGTCACCCTGACTTCACTGCACATGTGCCCATCTTCCCTTTTGTTCAATCCCTTCCCCCAGTGATCTGCAGAGAATGGGCCAGTGGTTCCCTGGGGAGCGTGAAGCTGTAGCTTCCTGGTGAAGCTGCCCAGATGGCCTTGCTTATAATGTCTGGTCTCCCCTTTGCTCTCTTCCTATTATTAATATTAATAAATTAGCTAATTACAATGATAATATTCCCCCCTAGAGAACATGAGCCTTGTAATCTAACAAGGGTAAATGGGCAAAGGCCTCATTTTCTGTAACTGTTTCTTGCTGTCAGAGGGGTGTAGTCATGCCTATCTGCCAAAAGAAGAAAGGAGCAAAAAGGGAAGGGAGTCTTCACACAGGGAAGAGGGATTTTGCAAAGTCCAGGTCAGTCTGCTGTCCCTGGGAGGTAGCATAGGCAACGTCCAGAGGATAAGGTGTTAGACAAGCTGGCATCCTCGTGGTGTTCTAGAAGTGACAAATTTGACAAGAAGGTTAAAATGCATAACCCAAAAGTGAGGAGAATTATAGTAATTAAAGGTCTGGTGAGAGGTAAAAACCCATGTGATAAAAGGAGGTACTAATTTTACAGGGTTCCAGATTAGGCTGAGGAGAGGTTTCCCTGGAGGAAGGTATGTCACGCCTGTCTGAAGCTTCCTGTCCATCATATTAACTCAAAATGGGCTAAGGGAAATATTCTACGATTTCCTTTTTGAAGAACTGTGAGCCTTTTCTGTCGGAACCATTTGGGCAGAAAAGGGAAAACAGTTTCAACTGAAGCTGATAGACTATCCCATAGTTCACTGGCTCAACCATTTAGTCCTGACAACAACTCAATTCAGCAAAACCACTGAGTCTCATTTCAGGAGACAGCAGTGCAGATGGCTTCTAAAGAGAGGCCTATACTGTGTAAACAGGCAACCAAGTAAATAAGGTCATAGGCACACGTCCTGTGAAAACAGAAGGAAGAACACAAAACAAAGGTTAACAAACTCAGCAAATCATAAATCATTGAGAAGACTTTCAGACGCAAGACTTGCTGGAATGAAATCTGATGGATTCTTCTTGAACATCTCTGGGGATGTCATCAGGTAGCTGGTTCACCAGTAAAAAACGAAAGAATAGCAATTGATCAAATTGATCACACAGGCTCTTTAAATCTGTGTTGCTGGAATCTTACAAGAAATCTTTAAATTGAGTTTTAATCGACCCCTCAGGGCAAAGAAGCCAAGCCACTGTTGCCATCAGGCATTGCCTGCAATACCTATAGGTTTGGGCAAATTCCTCAAGTCCCTGAGGTTCCCAAAATGCCTTGAGGTTCCTTTCTTGTCATCTCTCAGGAAATCAACCTTCATTCCTAACCTGGAAAGACTGCCATGAACCATGTGACCAAACAAGGTACAAGGCTATTTCTGTCATGGGCTTTAATTAGCTTTGAAAGTCAATCTCAGTTCCTTAAGGCTTTCTGACGACATCCAGAGTTCAGACATGTCTCTCTCAGACATGGCATTCGGGTCAAAATCTTAATTAATAAAACCACAAGTGAAAACTGGTCTTATTGAATTTATGTAAAGAAATGTATCATCAGTGCTCTCCATTCTAGGAGCACACCCGTGCCTTTCCCTTTCCTTCCCTCCCCCCCACCACCCCCATCCCTGCCCCAGGCACATTACCACTAGCTTCCTCACTCCCAAGCTCCAAAGGCCCTTCCTTTCCCTCTATAACTTGTTTCCTAAGCCCATTTCTTCTAGGAATTACTTCTTCCACTTCTGTGATTTTTACCAAATAAATGTTCTAAGAGAGAGAGAGAGAGAGAGAGAGAGAGAGAGAGAGAGAGGTATTGCCATGACTCACTCATTAAGAATTGCCAAATTCTGGAGAGATGAGGTAGGGAGAAAACTTATCCCTTTAACACAGAGGAAAGAACCAAACTTAAACTCTGTATTAGACAGCTAAAAGTAGGTAGTTAGTATTCCCTAATTGGCAAACACATTCCATAACTTCTAGAAACATAAGCTTCTTTACTGGTAGACACACTTACACTTTGACATGCGATAGGTATTATACAGTAAAACTTACCAATTTTGAAAACTACAGGTGAACTGAGTTAAACTGATTTGTTCAGCGGGCTTAGGCTTTCCTAATGAGATTTATCTTTCAGAATCTGCATTCCAAAAGACAGCCTAGACAAGAGTTTTTGGAGACCTGATATTTGCATTTCAGAGACAGCCAGCCCTTTCCTTGAAAAACCCAGAGCATCAAAACACAGGGGCATTTAATTGTACTGCAATCAGTTGGTATTCATGTTCCCCCAGCTGCTGGGGGTCCAGTACTGTTCAGTCACCAAGGCATCCTGTGCACACTGGGTTTTAACAGGTGTGAGGAAAGGTGAAGGTCACTGCTCCGGAAATGGACATTGATGTCACTGATGGTCCTTCCAAGATGGTCCAGGGAAACATTTCACTTAATGAGCCATTAGTCATTTTCAGGTTTCTCTTCACTAATTATATTGACCTTTCTGGAGGCAAAGATTTACACTGTGAATATATTACCTGTTTCAAGACTCATCGGCTTAGAAGGGTAATGATGCCATGGTGCCGGGAGGTTTGCAGACGTGACGACAGGAGCATTCCTTCCATTTGGAGGACTTTACCACATTTAAGTCATTTAAGACCTTACAAATAATTGTCCCAACAATTACAAAATCTTGTGACTTTCTTCAAGAACAAATACTACTAAATAGAGCTCAATTTTAGATCAATCTTTAAAATTTGTTTTGCTGACTCATCCTTGCTTTGGGTGGATTTCTGAGTTCCAGAGTAGAATGACCAGGAAGTGATGGAGATTGCTTTAGTTCAGTGTCCCTTAGCAACCACAATTTCACTCTCCTGTTGCCATAACAACTGTAGCAGGAACATCAAGGTCATCAAACCTACTGAGCCTCTCTCAGGAAGCTCCATCTCTCACACTCTCCAGGCTTCTCTTTGTTTGCTCTCACAGGAGATGTTTTATCGAAAATGACCTCTGCTTCTCCCTTCCTCCACTCCACGTTGCTTCTAAAGCAATCTACTTAAGTAAACAAAATGATCCATAATGAAAGAGATGGGAAGAACTTGCCTCTAGACTGAAAGAACCACTGTCATCAAGCATTACAGTTGTGCTCTATCTTCAAAGGGTTCTGTTTTAAAAGAATGGAAAGACAACAGGGCAGGGGAAGGATTTTGAAATTCTGAAAGTCCTGGGTTCCAGTGACATTTGTCACAATCTTAGTACTCACTCAGGTCCTCTAGCTTGTTGTTTCTGGAAAAGAGAGGGAGGCTGAACTTGGTGACCTCCAAGGTCCCTTTGAGTTCTGACATTTTGCAAATCCACATTGCAGTGCAGCACATTTTGCAAAGGCTTGCTTGTAAGTGGGGATGTGAAGCTAATCCCAGCAGAGGGAGGCTTGTCCACCTCTCATGAAAAAATCAGCTTCGTGGAACAAAGGCAAATAGAGCTTTTGCACTCCGCCCTACGTGTGCAGGGTAGAGCTGGCACTCCAGAAATGCTGAGTCACCAGGAATAATTATGCAACAGGGAGACTTCCCTTCCTTTTGTTCTCTCAAGAATTATAAGTAGTCGACATTAAAAGTGTCTTTTCGCCTCAACTCTCACCCCAAAATCGGAGGAATTAGCTAGATATTAGGACATGGGGATAGTGTAATGTTGTAGCTCTATTAAGGCAGACAAATAAATCTCCCAGCAAAATTGAGTCCGCTTTGTGGGAAAGAAGGGTTTATCTACTTAGGTGCCTACAAGAATAAGCGATCCTTAGCATCTTCCAGGTACAGCCCCCTTGCCAACATTCCCAGCCATGGTTGGGAACTGACCCATCTTCTGGAATTCTGCGCTGCCGGTCACACGATGTAGGTTTCAATGTGCATCAGAAAATATGATTTTAGGACATGTGCGTTGTGCTCACTTGATGAACTGAAGACCTCACCTCTTTTTTTTTTCTTACTTTTTATTGATTGTTTTGTTGGAAAAAAATATTTCATTCATTTAGAATAGTTCTTACGATATTGTGCCTTTCTCTATTCCCAAAATGTTTATGACATTGTTATAAAGTTTTTCTATTCTTTTTTCCCCCCAAGAAATGCAGTGGTAGCAGGGGTTGATGTTTGAAATGATCATCTGGCCCCTGGTTCTGCCAATCCACGGTGAGATGGAAGTCTTGCTGCTTGTAGCCGCGGCCTTTTCCCCAGTGGCACGCACACCTTGAGAAGCTGCGGGGGACACAGCGCATCAAGCCGGCCGCTTACATAGTCCAAAGTTTTTCCTCTGGGGCAGGAAGAACACTGTAATAAAGAAAGGTGCTTTCTCGTTGCCCTTGTTTTATCAGAGCTTTCTCAGGAGGAAAAATAGCAGCTGTTGGCAGAAGAGGCAGGACACCTGGAAATAGTCACTGTCCTCCCGCAGGCCTGGGGACCGGAGTAGTGTGTTCCCTAGAATTGGAAGAAGGCGACAGATACACGGCAAATGATAAACTCCTTATAAAAGTGCTGATCAGAAGCTGTGTCCGGCACATAGTGAGTACCTAACACACATCTCCTGGTGCGTGCCAAGCCCAGTGCCCGCAATTAGCATGTGCTGAGTGCAGGCGGCAATACTGAAGAATTAAACCAAATTCACCCACTCACGGATGATACACAGAATTCTGTCATATTTATCAGTTCTGTGGCAGTTTTGCTTTTTAGTTCTCTGCCACACCCTCTCACTGGCATTCACAATATCCCTGAGAGCAGAAAATGTTCCTACTCCCATTGTATAGGTGACAAAACTGAGATGGATATTAAATAACAAACCGGAGATCATATTGCTAAACAGTTAGGACTCCTGGCTGCCAACAAGATAAGCTAACGGTGACCGTCTTCAGCCACAGGAAATCACTGGAATGCTGCTAACTGCTTGGTATCAGTGGGCTGCTGGGAAGGGAGGCTGGGAATGGCAAGGGCCCTGGGCTGATTTGCTGGAAGCACAGAGCTCTCTCTGCAGAACCGGGTGGTCACTGTTCTTGTCGCTGCCATTGCCATCAATGGCCATGAAAATTCCTCCAAGTGTTTTCTTTGTGCTTATGTCACTACGTCCAGGTTCCAGTTCCAGGAGCGAGTGTCTGCGTGGCTGAGTTCCTGGAGAGCAGGGAGAGGAGGAATCCCGTTTCCTTGCCCCGCCCATCAGTTTCTGTAGCAGAAGATGAGGGATTACTGATCCCAAAAAATGAAGGTCAAATACTTGCTATTCCAGATTACAGATGAATATATTATCCAGGAGCATTTTATAAGAAAGTTAGAGTCTAAATACAGGGTATCCCAAAAAATGTATACACACTGAATTGCTGATATCTCGATTGATGTTTCTTTCTTTTCAGATTTAACCCATTGGGATTAATAATTATTCAAAGCATATACACATTTTGGGACACGCTGTATGGAGAACTGGGCCACCTCCCACCCCTTGGACCTTCCTGGGGTCCCTGGGGAAACACAGTGAGCACAGTAGCTAGTAAGACACCTAGAATCTGCGAACACCTGGCCGGCTTTGTGAGCTGCTGGGGCATGCTCGGTGCCTTCAGCAAGGACTGGCGTCGGTAAGCTCTGCTCTGTGCTGCTGCCTTCCCTCCTTGGCCTCCCGGTGCCATGTTCTCCTCTTCATCACAAGTTACGGCTCAGACTTTCAGTGGGGTTCTCAGGAAAGAAGAGAAGAATAAGGGGCACACGTTTCCGCCTTTAACGTGGAGTTTGCCACTGTGGGTCTCCCCTGGGGATCTACTGAGCCCTTCAGGGCAATTAGCTCTCCTTTCTAAAGCAGTTTTTACTTCTTAGCTTCATGGGTACTTCTCCATCTTAGAAGTATGTTGGCACCACAGTGAATAGCTGTTGGTTTTGTCTATCCAGCACCCTTTCTTCTTTCTTTCTGACATAGCTCTGGGTTCTGGCAAAAGGAACAGAACCTCCCCTATCTCAGACCACATGGGTTCTAGTGAGGCTAACCACACCCACCCTTGACCTGGGATGGGCATGACCAAAGTCTGGACAACTCCAATAATCCTCCCTCCTGGCAATAATGACTGGTTCAGGAAATGGGTGTGCTATTCAAGTTGGAACAATGATATTCAAATCTGGAACTTCTGATTAAAGTATCAAGAAAAAGAAGCTTTTTTTTTTACTTTGAGATGATTAAATTGTGAGGATATGCTCCTGCAGCCAGTGGCAGTCTGTGCACTATAAGGTAACAGATTAGCCTAAGCAAGAAGATAGCAGAGGGAAGCAGAGGCGGAGAAAGACAGGTTTGATCCTCTGTTTAAGCACGTGGATCCAGTCATTCCTGCATCCATTCCCAAATCTACACCTGAAATTTCAATTACATGAGTCAGTAATTCCCTTTCCATGATTGGGCCCTTCTGAGTTGTATTTTTCCCCGTGCTTATCCTCCACAATACAAAAATGGTAAAGCCATCTGCTCTCTCAGCAAATGCTTATTGAGTGCCAGGTGCTCTAATAGGTCCTGGGGATACATAATGTGTAAAATAGACATGGATCTGACAGTCAGGGTGGAGAGAGACATTCGTCAGGGAAACACAGATAAATATGTTTTGAAAAATTGGAGGAGTGCTTAAAAGGACAATATAGAGCACTACCTCAGTGTAACAAAGGCCTATGCTCCCTGGACACAAAAGAGATTATGAAATGTCTGCAGGTAAAAGACACTATTGATGTTACCGAACAATACAGGGTCATCTTTGGGAAAGGCTGAGGCAGATCAAACCAGCTAGTGAAGGCAATTCACCTTCCGTTTATTAGAGTACTTCTCCTTTAAAGGATGGTGGTAAGAACACTTATCCTGAGATCTGTCCTCTAAGTATATGTTTAAGTACACAATACAGTATTGTTGACGGTAAGCACATGTTGTATGGAAAATCTCTAGAGTTTATTCATCTTGCAAAACGGAAATTTTATACCTGTTGAAAAGCTACTTCCCATGTCCCCCTCCCCCAGCCCCTGGCAACCAGTCATCTACTGAGTTTCAATTTGATCATCTTAGATACCTCATATAAGTGGAATCATTAAATATTTGTCCTTCTGTGATTGACTTATTTCACTTAGCACAATGTCCTCCAGGTCATCTGTCGCATATGGCAGGATTTCCTTTTTAAAGACTAGACAGTATTCCATTGTATCTATAGGCCACATTTTCTTTATCCATTTATACTCGATGGCCATTTGGGTTGCTTATACCTTTGGCTGTTATAGACTAACGCTACAATGAATATGGGAGTAGCTATCTCTTTGAGACCCCTACTTCAATTTGGGGGGTCTTTTTAAGTATCCTCAACATAGGCCATGGATATAGAGCTGAGGATAAGAAGTTATGTCTTCCAGAGCAGGGAATGCAGTCTAAACCCCAAGTAAAGAGTTTTCAGAGAGAAAAATCCAAAATGAACCCAAACCTGGTCAGTATGTTTTCAACAAATGATTCTGAGTATCCACCCATGTCTCTTATTTCACCAGCATTGAACTAGGCCCTGGAGAAGCAAAAGGAAAAACATTAAATACCCTTTTCTTTAAGGGGCTTACAGATGAGACAATAGGGTAGTCAGTTTACCAAGGGCATGACTGCGTGAAGCAGACAAACGAGGCTCAAGGACAGTGATTCTCAGTGGATTAGGAGATGCTTGACATTTTCAAAGCATTCAGCACCACAGAAACATAAGTCTCTACTAAACAAGGTTATACAGCTGGCATGAAGGGAACGTGGGTTTTTTAAAGGTGCAGGAATTCTTCATCTAGAGGAGAGGTTCAGGGAAGGCACAGCAGGGATGGAAGGTAGCACCCTTTTGGTGTGAGGGCTTTAGGTGGGACGGTCCAGGGTTCAAATCCTAGCACTGCCACACACTAGCTGTAAGGAATGGGTATGTGGCATCACTTTTCTGATCATGATGCACCTCTTTTAAACAATAGAGATAATAACACTGCCTACTTTAGAAAATAGTTGTGATGCCAAGATGAGATAATTATTGGAAAGAACTTTGTATTGTCTTGTACACAGTAAA
>NW_005876399.1:0-10069 GCF_000147115.1 Myotis lucifugus | reverse complement strand
TATATATTTCTAAGAAACTGTCTCATGTTGGTAAAACTCTTAAAATATCAGCAAGGATTGTACATGGAAATGATTAGAAACGTGTGAAAACCCTTGAAATACAAGTAAATACAGACATACTTTCGTTAAGGCCTTGTTCAAACACCGAGATTAGAGGTAAAAAGCTGTTTAATGACAAGAATACTGATAATGTTACCATTCTGGCTAACTTACTTGGCGTTTTTCTGAAGAAAGTTCTTTCAAACATGAAGAATTGCCATTTATAGAGCTCAGAATTTGTGTATGAAGCCTTTAAATAAAGAGAATACTGTTCATATTTACTATTTTGGCTGAATTGGCTGTAGTTTCTTGAAAGAAGCAGTATAAATCCTGAAGATTCATGTATATATTTCTAAGAAAACTGTCTCATGTTGGTAAAACTCTTAAATTACACAATGGTTGTACATGGAAATGATTAGAAACGTGTGAAAACCCTTGAAATACAAGTAAATACAGCCATACTTTCGTTAAGGCCTTGTTCAAACACCGAGATTAGAGGTATAAAGCTGTGAAATGACAAGATTACTGATAATGTTAGAATTCTGGCTAACTGAGTAGATGTTTTTCTGAAGAAAGTTCTTTCAAACATGAAGAATTGCCATTTATAGAGTTCAGAATTTGTGTATGAACCTTAAAATGAGGAGTATACTGTTCATATTTACTATTTTGGCTGAATTGGCTGGAGTGTTTTGAAAGAAGCAGTTTAAATCCTGAATTGTCATGTATATATTTCTAAGAAAACTGTCTCATGTTGGTAAAACTCTTAAATTACACAATGATTGTACATCGAAATGATTAGAAACGTGTGAAAACCCTTGAAATACAAGTAAATACAGCCATACTTTCGTTAAGGCCTTGTTCAAACATCGAGATTAGAGGTATAAAGCTGTGAAATGACAAGATTACTGATAATGTTAGAATTCTGGCTAACTGACTAGATGTTTTTCTGAAGAAAGTTCTTTCAAAAATGAAGAATTGCCATTTATAAAGCTCAGAATTTGAGTGTGAAGCCTTTAAATAAAGAGAATACTGTTCATATTTACTATTTTGGCTGAATTGGCTGGAGTTTTTTGAAAGAAGCAGTTTAAATCCTAATTGTCCTGTATAAAGTTCTAAGAAAACTGTCTCATGGTGGTAAAACTCGTAAAATACACAATGATTGTACATGGAAATGATTAGAAACGTGTGAAAACCGTTGACATACAAGTAAATACAGACATACTTTCGTTAAGGCCTTGTTCAAACACCTAGATTAGAGGTATAAAGCTGTGAAATGACAAGATTACTGATAATGTTAAAATTCTGGGTAACTGACTAGATGTTTTTCTGAAGAAAGTTCTTTCAAACATTAAGAATTGCCATTTATAGAGCTCAGAATTTGTGTATGAAGCCTTTAAATAAAGAGAATACTGTTCATATTTACTATTTTGGCTGAATTGGCTGTAGTTTTTTGAAAGAAGCAGTTTAAATCCTGAAGATTCATGTATATATTTCTAAGAAAACTGTCTCATGTTGGTAAAACTCTTAAATTACACAATGGTTGTACATGGAAATGATTAGAAACGTGTGAAAACCCTTGAAATACAAGTAAATACAGCCATACTTTCGTTAAGGCCTTGTTCAAACACCGAGATTAGAGGTATAAAGCTGTGAAATGACAAGATTACTGATAATGTTAGAATTCTGGCTAACTGACTAGATGTTTTTCTGAAGAAAGTTCTTTCAAACATGAAGAATTGCCATTTATAGAGCTCAGAATTTGAGTGTGAAGCCTTTAAATAAAGAGAATACTGTTCATGTTTACTATTTGGGCTGAATTGGCAGAAGTTTTTTCAAAGAAGCAGTATAAATCCTGAAGATTCATGTATATATTTCTAAGATAACTGTCTCAGGTTGGGAAAACTCTTAAAACACACAATGATTGTACATGGAAATGATTAGAAACGTGTGAAATCCCTTGAAATACAAGTAAATACAGCCATACTTTTGTTAAGGCTTTGTTCAAACACCGAGATTAGAGGTATAAAGCTGTGAAATGACAAGATTACTGATAATGTTAGAATTCTAGCTAACTGAGTCAGATTGTTTCTCTGAAGAAAGTTCTTTTCCAAACAATGAAGAATTTGCCATTTATAAAGCTCAGAATTTGAGTGTGAAGCCTTTAAATAAAGAAGAATACTGTTCATGTTTTACTATTTGGGCTGAATTGGCAGAAGTTTTTTCAAAGAAAGCAGTATAAATCCTGAAGATTCATGTATATATTTCTAAGATAACTGTCTCAGGTTGGGAAAACTCTTAAAATACACAATGATTGTACATGGAAATGATTAGAAACGTGTGAAAACCCTTGAAATACAAGTAAATACAGCCATACTTTCGTTAAGGCCTTGTTCAAACACCGAGATTAGAGGTATAAAGCTGTGAAATGACAAGATTACTGATAATGTTAGAATTCTGGCTAACTGACTAGATGTTTTTCTGAAGAAAGTTCTTTCAAACATTAAGAATTGCCATTTATAGAGCTCAGAATTTGAGTGTGAAGCCTTTAAATAAAGAGAATACTGTTCATGTTTACTATTTGGGCTGAATTGGCTGTATTTTTTTGAAAGAAGCAGTTTAAATCGTAATTGTCATGTATTAAGTTCTAAGAAAACTGTCTCATGGTGGTAAAACTCGTAAAATACACAATGATTGTACATGGAAATGATTAGAAACGTGTGAAAACCGTTGACATACAAGTAAATACAGACATACTTTCGTTAAGGCCTTGTTCAAACACCTAGATTAGAGGTATAAAGCTGTGAAATGACAAGATTACTGATAATGTTAAAATTCTGGCTAACTGACTAGATGTTTTTCTGAAGAAAGTTCTTTCAAACATTAAGAATTGCCATTTATAGAGCTCAGAATTTGTGTATGAAGCCTTTAAATAAAGAGAATACTGTTCATATTTACTATTTTGGCTGAATTGGCTGTAGTTTTTTGAAAGAAGCAGTTTAAATCCTGAAGATTCATGTATATATTTCTAAGAAAACTGTCTCATGTTGGTAAAACTCTTAAATTACACAATGGTTGTACATGGAAATGATTAGAAACGTGTGAAAACCCTTGAAATACAAGTAAATACAGCCATACTTTCGTTAAGGCCTTGTTCAAACACCGAGATTAGAGGTATAAAGCTGAGAAATGACAAGATTACTGATAATGTTAGAATTCTGGCTAACTGAGTAGATGTTTTTCTGAAGAAAGTTCTTTCAAACATGAAGAATTGCCATTTATAGAGTTCAGAATTTGTGTATGAACCTTAAAATGAGGAGTATACTGTTCATATTTACTATTTTGGCTGAATTGGCTGGAGTGTTTTGAAAGAAGCAGTTTAAATCCTGAATTGTCATGTATATATTTCTAAGAAAACTGTCTCATGTTGGTAAAACTCTTAAATTACACAATGATTGTAAATCGAAATGATTAGAAACGTGTGAAAACCCTTGAAATACAAGTAAATACAGCCATACTTTTGTTAAGGCCTTGGTCAAACACCGAGATTAGAGGTATAAAGCTGTGAAATGACAAGATTACGGATAATGTTAGAATTCTGGCTAACTGACTAGATGTTTTTCTGAAGAAAGTTCTTTCAAAAATGAAGAATTGCCATTTATAGAGCTCAGAATTTGAGTGTGAAGCCTTTAAATAAAGAGAATACTGTTCATGTTTACTATTTGGGCTGAATTGGCAGAAGTTTTTTCAAAGAAGCAGTATAAATCCTGAAGACTCATGTATATATTTCTGAGATAACTGTCTCAGGTTGGGAAATCTCTTAAAATACACAATGATTGTACATGGAAATGATTAGAAACGTGTGAAAACCCTTGAAATACAAGTAAATACAGCCATACTTTCGTTAAGGCCTTGTTCAAACACCAAGATTAGAGGTATAAAGCTGTGAAATGACAAGATTACTGATAATGTTAAAATTCTGGCTAACTGATTAGATGTTTTTCTGAAGAAAGTTCTTTCAAACATGAAGAATTGCCATTTATAGAGCTCAGAATTTGTGTATGAGGCCTTTACATAAAGAGAATACTATTCATATTTACTATTTTGGCTGAATTGGCTGGAGTTTTTTGAAAGAAGCAGTTTAAATCCTGAATTGTCATGTATATATTTCTAAGAAAAATGTCTCATGCTGGTAAAACTCTTAAGATACACATTGATTGTACATGGAAATGATTAGAAACCTGTGAAAACCCTTGAAATACAAGTAAATACAGCCATACTTTCCTTAAAGCCTTGTTCAAACACCGAGATTAGAGGGATAAAGCTGTGAAATGACAAGATTACTGATAATGTTAAAATTCTGGCTAACTGACTAGATGTTTTTCTGAAGAAAGTTCGTTCAAACATTAAGAATTGCCATTTATAGAGCTCCGAATTTGTGTATGAAGCCTTTAAATAAAGAGGATACTGTTCATATTTACTATTTTGGCTGAATTGGCTGTAGTTTTTTGAAAGAAGCAGTTTAAATCCTGAAGATTCATGTATATATTTCTAAGAAAACTGTCTCATGTTGGTAAAACTCTTAAATTACACAATGGTTGTACATGGAAATAATTAGAAACGTGTGAAAACCCTTGAAATACAAGTAAATACAGCCATACTTTCGTTAAGGCCTTGTTCAAACACCGAGATTAGAGGTATAAAGCTGAGAAATGACAAGATTACTGATAATGTTAGAATTCTGGCTAACTGAGTAGATGTTTTTCTGAAGAAAGTTCTTTCAAAAATGAAGAATTGCCATTTATAGAGTTCAGAATTTGTGTATGAACCTTAAAATGAGGAGGATACTGTTCATATTTACTATTTTGGCTGAATTGGCTGGAGTTTTTTGAAAGAAGCAGTTTAAATCGTAATTGTCATGTATAAAGTTCTAAGAAAACTGTCTCATGGTGGTAAAACTCGTAAAATACATAATGATTGTACATGGAAATGATTAGAAACGTGTGAAAACCTTTGACATACAAGTAAATACAGACATACTTTCGTTAAGGCCTTGTTCAAACACCTAGATTAGAGGTATAAAGCTGTGAAATGACAAGATTACTGATAATGTTAAAATTCTGGCTAACTGACTAGATGTTTTTCTGAAGAAAGTTCTTTCAAACATTAAGAATTGCCATTTATAGAGCTCAGAATTTGTGTATGAAGCCTTTAAATAAAGAGAATACTGTTCATATTTACTATTTTGGCTGAATTGGCTGTAGTTTTTTGAAAGAAGCAGTTTAAATCCTGAAGATTCATGTATATATTTCTAAGAAAACTGTCTCATGTTGGTAAAACTCTTAAATTACACAATGGTTGTACATGGAAATGATTAGAAACGTGTGAAAACCCTGGAAATACAAGTAAATACAGCCATACTTTTGTTAAGGCTTTGTTCAAACACCGAGATTAGAGGTATAAAGCTGTGAAATGACAAGATTACTGATAATGTTAGAATTCTGGCTAACTGACTAGATGTTTTTCTGAAGAAAGTTCTTTCAAACATGAAGAACTGCCATTTATAGAGCTCAGAATTTGAGTGTGAAGCCTTTAAATAAAGAGAATACTGTTCATGTTTACTATTTGGGCTGAATTGGCAGAAGTTTTTTCAAAGAAGCAGTATAAATCCTGAAGATTCATGTATATATTTCTAAGATAACTGTCTCAGGTTGGGAAAACTCTTAAAACACACAATGATTGTACATGGAAATGATTAGAAACGTGTGAAATCCCTTGAAATACAAGTAAATACAGCCATACTTTTGTTAAGGCCTTGTTCAAACACCGAGATTAGAGGTATAAAGCTGTGAAATGACAAGATTACTGATAATGTTAGAATTCTGGCTAACTGACTAGATGTTTTTCTGAAGAAAGTTCTTTCAAACATGAAGAATTGCCATTTATAGAGCTCAGAATTTGAGTGTGAAGCCTTTAAATAAAGAGAATACTGTTCATGTTTACTATTTGGGCTGAATTGGCAGAAGTTTTTTCAAAGAAGCTGTATAAATCCTGAAGATTCATGTATATATTTCTAAGATAACGGTCTCAGGTTGGGAAATCTCTTAAAATACCCAATGATTGTACATGGAAATGATTAGAAACGTGTGAAAACCCTTGAAATACAAGTATATACAGCCATACTTTCGTTAAGGCCTTGGTCAAACACCGAGATTAGAGGTATAAAGCTGTGAAATGACAAGATTACGGATAATGTTAGAATTCTGGCTAACTGACTAGATGTTTTTCTGAAGAAAGTTCTTTCAAAAATGAAGAATTGCCATTTATAGAGCTCAGAATTTGAGTGTGAAGCCTTTAAATAAAGAGAATACTGTTCATGTTTACTATTTGGGCTGAATTGGCAGAAGTTTTTTCAAAGAAGCAGTATAAATCCTGAAGACTCATGTATATATTTCTGAGATAACTGTCTCAGGTTGGGAAATCTCTTAAAATACACAATGATTGTACATGGAAATGATTAGAAACGTGTGAAAACCCTTGAAATACAAGTAAATACAGCCATACTTTCGTTAAGGCCTTGTTCAAACACCAAGATTAGAGGTATAAAGCTGTGAAATGACAAGATTACTGATAATGTTAAAATTCTGGCTAACTGACTAGATGTTTTTCTGAAGAAAGTTCTTTCAAACATGAAGAATTGCCATTTATAGAGCTCAGAATTTGTGTATGAAGCCTTTAAATAAAGAGAATACTGTTCATATTTACTATTTGGGCTGAATTGGCTGGAGTTTTTCGAAAGAAGCAGTTTAAATCCTGAATTATCATGTATATATTTCTAAGAAAACTGTCTCATGTTGGTAAAACTCTTAAATTACAATGATTGTACATGGAAATGATTAGAAACGTGTGAAAACCCTTGAAATACAAGTAAATACAGCCATACTTTTGGTAAGGCCTTGTTCAAACACCGAGATTAGAGGTATAAAGCTGTGAAATGACAAGATTACTGATAATGTTAGAATTCTGGCTAACTGACTAGATGTTTTTCTGAAGAAAGTTCTTTCAAACATGAAGAATTGCCATTTATAGAGCTCCGAATTTGTGTATGAAGCCTTTAAATAAAGAGAATACTGTTCATATTTACTATTTTGGCTGAATTGGCTGGAGTTTTTTGAAAGAAGCAGTTTAAATCCTAATTGTCATGTATAAAGTTCTAAGAAAACGGTCTCATGGTGGGAAAACTCGTAAAATACACAATGATTGTACATGGAAATGATTAGAAACGTGTGAAAACCGTTGAAATACAAGTAAATACAGACATACTTTCGTTAAGGCCTTGTTCAAACACCTAGATTAGAGGTATAAAGCTGTGAAATGACAAGATTACTGATAATGTTAAGATTCTCGGTAACTGACTAGATGTTTTTCTGAAGAAAGTTCTTTCAAACATTAAGAATTGCCATTTATAGAGCTCAGAATTTGTGTATGGAGCCTTTAAATAAAGAGAATACTGTTCATATTTACTATTTTGGCTGAATTGGCTGTAGTTTTTTGAAAGAAGCAGTTTAAATCCTGAAGATTCATGTATATATTTCTAAGAAAACTGTCTCATGTTGGTAAAACTCTTAAATTACACAATGGTTGTACATGGAAATGATTAGAAACGTGTGAAAACCCTTGAAATACAAGTAAATACAGCCATACTTTTGTTAAGGCCTTGGTCAAACACCGAGATTAGAGGTATAAAGCTGTGAAATGACAAGATTACTGATAATGTTAGAATTCTGGCTAACTGACTAGATGTTTTTCTGAAGAAAGTTCTTTCAAACATGAAGAACTGCCATTTATAGAGCTCAGAATTTGAGTGTGAAGCCTTTAAATAAAGAGAATACTGTTCATGTTTACTATTTGGGCTGAATTGGCAGAAGTTTTTTCAAAGAAGCAGTATAAATCCTGAAGATTCATGTATATATTTCTAAGATAACTGTCTCAGGTTGGGAAAACTCTTAAAACACACAATGATTGTACATGGAAATGATTAGAAACGTGTGAAATCCCTTGAAATACAAGTAATACAGCCATACTTTTGTTAAGGCCTTGTTCAAACACCGAGATTAGAGGTATAAAGCTGTGAAATGACAAGATTACTGATAATGTTAGAATTCTGGCTAACTGACTAGATGTTTTTCTGAAGAAAGTTCTTTCAAACATGAAGAATTGCCATTTATAGAGCTCAGAATTTGAGTGTGAAGCCTTTAAATAAAGAGAATACTGTTCATATTTACTATTTTGGCTGAATTGGCTGTAGTTTTTTGAAAGAAGCAGTTTAAATCCTGAAGATTCATGTATATATTTCTAAGAAAACTGTCTCATGTTGGTAAAACTCTTAAAATTACACAATGATTGTACATGGAAATGATTAGAAACGTGTGAAAACCCTTGAAATACAAGTAAATACAGCCATACTTTCGTTAAGGCCTTGTTCAAACACCGAGATTAGAGGTATAAAGCTGTGAAATGACAAGATTACTGATAATGTTAGAATTCTGGCTAACTGACTAGATGTTTTTCTGAAGAAAGTTCTTTCAAACATGAAGAATTGCCATTTATAGAGCTCAGAATTTGAGTGTGAAGCCTTTAAATAAAGAGAATACTGTTCATGTTTACTATTTGGGCTGAATTGGCAGAAGTTTTTTCAAAGAAGCAGTATAAATCCTGAAGATTCATGTATATATTTCTAAGATAACTGTCTCAGGTTGGGAAATCTCTTAAAATACACAATGATTGTACATGGAAATGATTAGAAACGTGTGAAAACCCTTGAAATACAAGTATATACAGACATACTTTCGTTAAGGCCTTGTTCAAACACCAAGATTAGAGGTATAAAGCTGTGAAATGACAAGATTACTGATAATGTTAAAATTCTGGCTAACTGACTAGATGTTTTTCTGAAGAAAGTTCTTTCAAACATTAAGAATTGCCATTTATAGAGCTCAGAATTTGTGTATGAAGCCTTTAAATAAAGAGAATACTGTTCATATTTACTATTTTGGCTGAATTGGCTGGAGTTTTTTGAAAGAAGCAGTTTAAATCCTGAAGATTCATGTATATATTTCTAAGAAAACTGTCTCATGTTGGTAAAACTCTTAAATTACACAATGGTTGTACATGGAAATGATTAGAAACGTGTGAAAACCCTTGAAATACAAGTAAATACAGCCATACTTTCGTTAAGGCCTTGTTCAAACACCGAGATTAGAGGTATAAAGCTGTGAAATGACAAGATTACTGATAATGTTAGAATTCTGGCTAACTGACTAGATGTTTTTCTGAAGAAAGTTCTTTCAAACATGAAGAATTGCCATTTATAGAGCTCAGAATTTGAGTGTGAAGCCTTTAAATAAAGAGAATACTGTTCATGTTTACTATTTGGGCTGAATTGGCAGAAGTTTTTTCAAAGAAGTGATACAGGGGGTCCGCGGGGGTGAGGCCGAACGGAGTCCTAACAAAGCATGCCCGACTCCGGGGACGGTTCAGTGACGCAAATCCAACTTTATTGTGTGAGTGCAGCAACATATATAACATTCCAGACCAATCAGAAGTTTACAACATCCATAGGGCAACCAATAGTAGGAAAGATCAGGGTACTATGTAGGGGCTCCAGGGGGGCAGCTCAGGCGGGCGATGCCACTTCCTGGTGTGCCTAGGAAGCTTGTATAGGCGGAGCGGGCTCACGCCATTGCATCTGCCACAGCACTGAGATAAATCTCCTGAGCTCTTTCCCCACAAAGAAAGCAGTATAAAATCCCTGAAAGATTCATGTATATATTTTCTAAGATAACTGTCTCAGGTTGGGAAAACTCTTAAAACACACAATGATTGTACATGGAAATGATTAGAAACGTGTGAAATCCCTTGAAATACAAGTAAATACAGCCATACTTTTGTTAAGGCTTTGTTCAAACACCGAGATTAGAGGTATAAAGCTGTGAAATGACAAGATTACTGATAATGTTAGAATTCTGGCTAA
>NW_005876398.1:0-10070 GCF_000147115.1 Myotis lucifugus | reverse complement strand
CTCCATGATCGCCCCAAAGAGGGAGGCTCAGGCCACTGACTGCAGGGTGATCAATGGGGGGGCTCCGCAGAACAAGGGAACTCTGGGTGTGTGGCTGCGGAAGTGGGCAGCACCAGGTCAAGGTGGGTGTGGGAGTGGGAGGCACACGGCTGTGAGGCACCCCCGGCCATGTGGCAGCCAGGGCTTCCAGGGCCCTGGCCCCTGGGGTGGGAGAGGCCCAGCAACCGGGGCTCTGAAGGCCTAACCTTGCATAAATTTTGTGCATCGGGCCTCTAGTTTATGATAATTACTGTTCTCTTGCAAGTTACTCATTACTTGATTGATTCACAACTGTTGTACAAAGAAATTAAACCTTGTTTAGTTGGAGAAAAATGGCCAGTTTGATGCCCTCACGTTCCTTATAGAAACGTTGATACTATAGTACATGTTGTCAATCAGTAGGATTCTGCATTTTCTACTGTGACTAAATAGGAATGTTGCTTATTTCACATTATTTTCTGACATCAATGTTTAATTTATCCCTCTTATGTCTTTATTCCAAAAGTTATAGATCTACAGAAAATTCCAAAAGGAGCATGGACCGAAACACAATCAATGATAGGTATTTGGCGAAATCAGCTTATCTATTGTAATCATGTATAACATATCAATCCAAAGAATATTTTCACATAATGCAATTTTGTTAGAGGTTCCTCAATCCACGCCTAGGTGTGCTCATTCACTAGACAACGTTACAGGACCCAGTATATAGTAGTTGTGCTCATACCTGAGATTTTTGATAGTGAAAGCCCAGAGTAAAGTCAGCCAAGAGAAGAGGTGTGTGTGACAAAGGGTGGAGGACACCAGGCACAAGCTTCCAAGAGTCCTCTTCCTGTGGAGTTACCTCAATGTGCTTAGTAAGTCCAGTATATAATCATGACAACACATGTGAAATATGTCATCTACCAGTCTTCTTAGCCTCAATGAGAGGTTTTTATGGCATTGTCTTCACATAGGCGTCTTGGCCATAGCATGCACCAAAATTTTAGATTCCCAGAAGGAAAGCAGGTGTTCAGCATGAACCCCATTGTTTGTACAAAGTGCTTAGACACACGGGGCCACTCTCTCAGTTAGGGAAAGGTGGAAAGCCTCCCCAGATTCAGCTTTTCAGACACCAAATGAAGGGTTGCCATTTAAGCAGGACTTTCTAAGGAGAGCAGTCTGAGGCCTGCAACCTGAAATGTCTGCACAGCAAGATTGACTGACCTTTTAGCCTTGACCTAAGAATTTATTTTAAGAGCAAGTAATATTATAACATAACATGGTACCGGTTCCATTCACATCATCCATAATTGCTTGCAATGCTGGTTACATTTGAGACTCTTGGTGAGTATTTCACAGGTATTTGTACATAAATTACTAGGGCAATATTAGGCAATTATAAGCTCACCTTTTTATCCAATTAATGCTTCAAGATAATTTTTTGATAAAATCAGCAGAATGATTTCTGATTTAAAATGAGAAGAAAAGGTGTCTTTTAATTATATGGATGATTCAGTTTTGATTTATACTGTACTAAATCCCTGTTTATAAATACAACACAAGATATTCAATCATATTTATCAGTTATTTTCTTGCACTGGCATACATTTAAAAGTATTGGTGTTATTTATGTCTTTCCACATCTTTCACTCAATTGCAGGGATAATACCCACTTTCTAATACTGGGGTTTTATCTTAAACTCCAAGGTTACTATCTTGAAAATTGCATTAATATGTTGATATGTGTTAATAGCAGATGCAGAGAGTACATTATTTTGAACAAAAATTAATAAGCCATATTTTTAGAGCAGTTTTTGGTGCACAGTAAAATTGAGTGGAAAGAATAGAGAGTGCTCATAGACCACACAAATGCAAACATACACAGCCTCATTCATTTTTATTTTATTTTATTTTTATTTTTTAAAAAATATTATAATAAGTATTACAAAGGGTATTACATATGTGTCCTTCCCCCACCCCGCCCTTGACAATCCCCTGCCCTCCCTTACCCCCCAGTGTCTTATGTCCATTAGTTATGCTTATATGCATGCATACAAGTCTTCGGTTGATCTCTTACTCCTCTCCCTTCTGCCCCCCAACCCTCCTGGTCTTCCCACTGCAGTTTGACAATCAGTTTGAGGCAGTCTGCCTCTGAATCTATTATTGTTCAAAAGTTTGTAATGGTCTTTATTATCCATGAATGAGTGAGATCATGTGGTACTTTTCCTTCATTGACTGGCTTATTTCACTTAGCATAATGCTCTCCAGTTCCAGCCATACCATTGCAAATGGTAAGAGTTCCTTCTTTTTTACAGCAGCATAGTATTCCATCGTGTAGATGTACCACGGTTTTCTAATCCATTCATCTACTGATGGGCACTTAGGCTGTTTCTAGATCTTAGCTATGGTGAATTGTGCTGCTATGAACATATGGGTGCACATATCCTTTCTGATTGGTGTTTCTGGTTTCTTGGGATATATTCCTAGAAGTGGGATCACAGGGTCAAATGGGAATTCCATTTCCAGTTTTTTGAGGAAACTCCATACTGTCTTCCATAGTGGCTGCACCACTCTGCATTCCCACCAGCAGTGCACAAGTGTTCCTTTTTCTCCACATCCTCTCCAGCACTTGTCGTTTGTGGATTTGTTGATGATAGCCAGTCTGACAGGTTTGAGATGGTACCTCATTGTTGTTTTGATTTGCATCTCTCGGATGATTAGTGACTTTGAGCATGTTTTCATGTGTCTCTTGGCTTTCTGAATGTCCTCTTTTGAAAGGTGTCTATTTAGATCCTTTGCCCATTTTTTGATTGGATTGTTTATCTTCTTTTTGTTAAGTTGTATGAGTTCCCTATAAATTTTGGAGATTAGGCCCTTATCAGATATGATGTTGGCAAATATGTTTTCCCACGCAGGGGTTTTTCTTGTTGTTTTGTTGATGGTTTCTTTTGCTGTGCAGAAGCTTTTTATTTTGATGTAGTCCCATTTGTTCATTTTCTCTTTAGTTTCAACTGCCCTAGGAGCTGTATCAGTGAAGCAATTGCTTTGGCATATGTCTGAGATTTTGTTGCCTTTGTATTCTTCTAGAATTTTTATGGTTTCCTGTCGTACATTTAAGTCCTTTATCCATTTTGAGTTTATTCTTGTGTATGGTGTAAGTTGGTGGTCTAGTTTCATTTTCTTGCATATATCTGTCCAATTTTCCCAACACCATTTATTGAAGAGACTATCTTGGCTCCATTGTATGTTCATGCCTCCTTTGTCAAAAATTAATTGAGCATATTGGTTTGGGCTAATTTCTGGACTCTCTATTCTATTCCACTGATCTATATGTCTGTTCTTGTGCCAGTACCAGGCAGTTTTGAGAACAGTGGCTTTGTAATACAGCTTGATATCTGGCATTGAGGTCCCACCTACTTTGTTCTTTCTCAGGATCGCTGCAGCTATTCGGGGTCTTTTTTTATTCCAGATGACTTTTTGGAGAGTTCGTTCTAGATCTTTGAAGAAGGCCATTGGTATTTTAATGGGAAGTGCGTTGAATTTATAGATTGCTTTGGGTAGTATGGACATTTTAATGATGTTGATTCTACCAATCCAAGAACATGGTATGTTCTTCCATCTGTTTATGTCTTCCTCTATCTCTTTTTTCAACGTCCTGTAGTTTTCTGAGTAGAGGTCTTTTACCTCTTTAGTTAAGTTTATTCCTAGGTATCTTAATTTTTTTGGTGCGATGGTAAATGGGATTGTTTTTCTAATCTCTCTTTCTGAAAGTTCACTATTGGTGTATAGAAATGTCTCGGATTTCTTGGGGTTAATTTTGTATCCTGCTACATTGCCAAATTCATGTATTAAGTCTAGTAGTTTTTTGATGGAGTCTCTAGGGTTTTGTACGTATAATATCATGTCGTCTGCAAATAAGGACAGTTTTACTTCCTCTTTTCCAATTTGGATGCCTTTTATTTCTTCTTCTTGTCTAATTGCAATGGCTAATACTTCCAGGACTATGTTGAACAGGAGTGGTGAGAGTGGGCATCCCTGTCTTGTTCCTGTTCTTAGGGGAAATGGTGTTAGTTTTTGTCCATTGAGTATGATGTTGGCTGTGGGCCTGTCATTTATGGCTTTTATTATGTTGAGGTATGATCCTTCTATTCCCACCTTGTTGAGAGTTTTTATCAAAAATGGGTGTTGGATTTTGTCGAATGCTTTTTCTGCATCAATTGATATGACCATGTGGTTTTTTTCTTTCAATTTGTTTATGTGATGTATCACGTTTATTGATTTACGGATGTTGTACCATCCTTGCATCCCTGGGATAAATCCTGTTCTGAAGATGTCAATTAAGTCCATCTGATCTAGTGAGTCATTTAGAATTGCTGTTTCTTGCTGATTGTTTGTCTAGCGGATTTATCCTGTGATGTCAGTGGTGTATTAAAGTCCCCTACTATGATTGTATTGTTGTCGATCTCTCCCCTGATATCTTCCAGGAGTTTTTTTTATGAATTTGGGTGCTCCTGCATTGGGTGCATATATGTTTACCAGGGTTATATCTCCTTGTTGTATCGATCCCTTTAGTATTATGAATTGGCCTTCCTTATCTCTGGTTATGGCCTTCACTTTGAGATGTATTTTGTCCGATATAAGTATTGCTACCCCAGCTTTCTTTTCCTTTCCATTTGCGTGAAAGATATTTTCCCATCCCTTCACTTTCAGTCTGTGTGAGTCCCTTCTAATGAGGTGGGTCTCTTGTAGACAGCAGATGTATGGGTCATGTTTTTTTATCCATTCAGCCACTCGATATCTTTTGGTTGGAGCATTTAGTCCATTTACATTTAAGTTATTATTGAAAGGTACTTGTTTGTAGCCATTTCTTTTTTTGTGTGTGGCTGTTTTCTTTCTGAGCTTTTTATATCTTCTTTTTACACCAGTCCCTTTAGCATTTCTTGCATGGCTGGCTTGGTGGTGATAAACTCCCTTAGCCCTTTTTTGTCTGTGAAGCTTCTTATTTCCCCTTCAATTTTGAATGATAGCCTTGCTGGATAGAGTATTCTTGGATTCAGTCCTTTGCTTTGCATCACTTTGTAGATTTCCGTCCATTCTTTTCTGGCCTGATGTGTTTTTGTTGAGAAATCATTTGATAATCTAATGGGAGATCCCTTGTATGTAACTTTCCGTCTCTCCCTTGCAGCCTGTAAGATTCTCTCTTTGTCCTGAACATTTGCCATGGTAATTATGATGTGTCTTGGTGTGGGTCTTTTCGGATTCACCTTGTTTGGGACTCTTTGGGCTTGTGTGACTTTTTTCTTCCCCACCTCAGGGAAGTTTTCTGATATTATTTCTTCGAATAGGTTTTCTAATCCATGTTCATCTTTCTGTTGTTCTGGCACCCCTATTATTCGTATGTTGTTTCGTTTCATGTTGTCCCAAAGCTCCCTTAGGCTCTCCTCCTGTCTTTTAATTTTTTTCTCCATTTGCAGTAGAGTTTGAGTGTGTTTGCTTCTGTCTTCTAATTCACTAATTCGGTCCTCCGCTTCTCCCAGCCTACTGTTGATACTTTCAATGGTGTTTTTTAATGCAGCTATGTCGCTCTTCATTTCTTCTTGGGACTTACTTAAGTTGTTGATTTTTTCATCTGTTTCTTCTAGCTTCTTGCATAAGTAGTTGATTTTTTCATCTGTTTCTTCTTGCTTCTTGCACATCTGGTGCATGTACTCTAGGACCCTTATTCTGAATTCTTTTTCTGTCATGTTGCATATCTCTGTCTCACTTAGCTGCTTTTCTGGTGAGTCCTCCTTCTCTTTCCTTTGGGCGTTTCTTTGTCTACCCATGTTTGATCTCACTGATATATCTAGTTGTTGAGTCATTCAGTGGCTGCTCCCTGGGTGGCAGTGGCTCCTCGGGCTGTGGTTGCTCCTTGGGCGGTTGTGGTAGCAGCGGCTCCTCCGTTGATAGCAGGGCCTCTGGTGGGTGGGTGTTCACAGCTGTGGTGGCTCTTCTGGATGGTGGAGGGAGGCTTCCCACACAGCAACAGTTCCCCAGACAGAGTGTGTGGTGATCAGGAGGCCGCTGTTGCTTGAATCTGCTGCGTTGATTTAAAGGCAAAAAATACAACACAACAAGGCACAACGTACCAGGCACTGAACACGAATGTATTGACGATATTACTAACCCCAAATAAAGGTGGCCACCCAAGCTAAGAGAGGTAGGAGATAAGGAGGAAAGAAGAGAAAAAGGTAGAAGAGAAAAAAGAAAGAAAGAGGAAAAGAAAAAAAAGGAGTGCAAAAATGAAATTGGAAAAAGGGAGGGGGAAAAAGAAGAGGAAGAAAAAAAAGGTAAGAGAGAAAAGAGAATGAAGTATAAAAGGGGAAGAGACTATTTATATGAGGAGAAAATTCCTATAGATCTGCCACTAATCCCAACAAATTACAGCAACAGATTCCTGGAGATGAATACAAACTACAAACAACCAATAATATCAAGCGACGCAAGGGAAAACAGAAGCACAGAAATACCCGGGGGGGGGGGGGCAGGAAAATAAAAAGAATAAGCAGACTACCCTCACAAACAATCCTAAAAAAAAACCCCGATATACTCGTCAATCAAGCAAACAACAATAAAACAATAGAGAGAGAAAAGATGAAGAAGAAGAAAAAAAATTTGGATAGTGAAGGAAGATAAGGGAAAGGTGTATAAGGATTTAGAGCAGGGGATTGAACATAGGATATATAAGTAGGGTGAAATTTTGACAGGGGGTAAAAAGAATAGGGAAAATCTAAAGCTGCAGTAGGGTAAGAGAAACAGGACAACAAAAGATAAAAGGTGGGGAAGAGGGTTTAGCACAGATGCAAATTGAGGTAGAGAAAAATGTTGCTAAAGGAACGATGAAAACAGAATGGAGAACATTAGTCCCAAAATAAAATAAAGACAAAATAAAATGACACTTTAAAAAATGGTAAAATGGTAGCGGTAATAATACTAGTTAAAAATAAAAATGTAGTAGTTGAAAGGGTAAAATCAGGTGATGGGGGAAAAAAAAGAAAAGAAAAAATGTTTTCTTAGTTAAAAGGTGAAAAAGTAATTTAAAAAAATAAAAATAAAAATGTGCAGTAATGCAGGTGCTTCAGATCTTCTACTCTTCTTTTTGGCACGCCCGGAATTCAGGAGAATGTTGAATTTCCCTCTGATACACTGTTCCTCCGTGTTGTAAGTCACAGTCCTGATTTTAAGGCAGGCCGATTTGGTTCCCGTACAGATACTGCCTTATCTGTATTTACAGAAGAGTCATTCCGTGGCTCTGCCTCTGGGTGGCAGTGTGCCTGGATTGACCTCCGAGGCTATAAGTTCTCTCTGACCAGGAGTTCTCTATTGTACCTGAACCAGCTCCGCCCAGAGCTGGTTCCCCAGGCGCCACTCCCAGCTCTGTTTCCCAGGCTCCCCAAAAACAATCTTCCCCTACAAGCTCTGCTATCGGCCCCAACTGGGCAATCCCATGCACTGGGATCAACAATCAAACTCACAGATTAAAGAGGAAGTGTGTAAACAAGAGCCTGGGAAGCTGTGCGAACTTGCAGGGCTCCACCTTCCAGAACTGCGCAGAGTCTCTGTGCGCGCTCTGGCCCCTGGCACCAAGTAGCTGGCCACCTAGGAGAATCTGAGGTTGCCTCTTTGCATCCAGTCCAACTATGGGTTTATTTATAGTGTTACCTTCTGCCAGCAGCCCTGCAGGAGCCCTCCCCACTTGCTGGTCACGCTGGCCTCTATGGGCGCGGATTTTGGGGGGCGCAGATTTCGCCCCGCACGCGCTCGCGCCCGAGCCCGAGTTCCTCGCTCCAACCTGAATTGCAAACCTCACCTTTGGGGGAGGTCTAACCTTTACGTGGAGGGAAGCAGTTCTCCTCTGAGTTCATGTAGTCACGCTGCTTGAGAGCCATTGCCTCTGGGTTAGTAGCCGATCTCTGGATGCGGATAACAGCTACTCAAGATGGCGCGGTCTCGCTGCTGAGCTGGCGGCCAGGGGGAGGTTTCAGTCTCAATCTCTAACCATCCCCATTTTCTAGGAGTTCTCTGTCTTTCCTGGCTGCAGACTGTCTCTCAGCTGAATCTCCTCTGCTTTTTCGGGTTGTTTATTACCCGTTTCAGCTGCTCGCCCTTATGTACTCCGGGACAAAGCACCAAGACGACTGTCTAAGCCTCCGCCATTTTCCGTCCCTCATTCATTTTTGTTAATAATTTATTTTTTTAATTTCAGAGAGAAAGCGACAAAGAGACATAGATAGAAACATCTGTTATGGGATAGAATTATTGATAGGCTGTCTCCTCACACACCATACCAGGTATTGAGCCCACAGCCCAGGCATGTGACTCTACTGGGAATCGAACCTTAACCTCCTGGTTCCTAGGTTAATACTCAACGACTGAGCCACTTGGGCCTGGTGCCTTGCTCATTTTTGACCTCCAGTAACAATGAAGTATATTTATTACAATGGATGAATGTGCACTGACTTATCATTATCAACTAAAGTCCTTAAATTACAGTAAGGTTCACTCTTGGTATTGTGCATTTATACATTGTGACAAATGCATGAAAGCACATACCCACCATTAGAATGTAGAATCATATCATACTAGTAGCCCTGCACACGAATCTGTGCATGAGTAGCTCGCTTCTGCTTGCCTCAGCTGCCCACCCTGCCCACAAATGCTGGTAGCTCTCTGCTGCGCTTAATTGCTGCCCCACCCTCTTGTAGCTCTCCGCTTGTTGCCCCAATCTCCTGGAGCTCTCCACCACTTGTAGATTGGTTGTGACGTTATGGTATCCTGCCTAATTTGCATATTCCTCTATTATTATATTAGATAGTATCGCTTCACTACCACAAAAATCCTCTGTGCTCTGTTTATTCATCCTGCACTTTTCCGTAACCCCTGGAAACCACTGATCTTTTTCACTGTCTCCCTAGATTTGCCTCTTCCTGAATGTTGTGTAGTTGGAATCACACAGTGGGTATCTTTTTGAATATTTAAAAAATGAATTCCACGGTAATTGGATGTAGTTACCCAAGAAGTTCTGTGGCCTTCGTTGTTGTTTTTCATTAGCATAGGATCTGATGACATATGCCATATAAGCTGAAAGAGAATGATTTCTGTTTGCATGTTCCATCTACTGGGAAGGGTTAAGAAAGATGACCTCACACACTGTTGCAGAGCACTAACAATTGGACCACCCTGCTCTATGAGCTGGGTCCAGAGAGACTCTCCCAATTGAAGGAGACAGCCTCAAATAGTTCAACTTCATACACCTGGAATCACAAAGTCTTTTCTACTTACATTCCAATTGGAAATGGAGCCAGAGAGAATTTGTTTACTATATTTTACTGGGCTGCAACGTGAAGTGCCTCGTGACAATGTGTCCTTTTGATAGGAGTGTTTCATCCTGGACTAGCTAGTCTGCACCTACTAGTAAGAGCTGGAGAATTTGTATTGTGTTAGGGAAAAATAAGTATATTCTCCTCTAACTGTTCCTAATGGAAGAAGGCAGAAAACTTATGCTACTTAAGTTTGACATTGTTAGTCTATAGTTCTGTTCCCACTAACAATAATATTTCCTGTCAGTCTGATGGGGTTTGGTTAGGATTATTGTTCCTTGTATATAGCAGTGCTCAAGTAAGTATCAAATTTTGATAGATCCCATTTTCTTTTCTTTTTTTAGTTGTATATGTTTAAAAAGAGAAAGTTGCTGAACCGGTTTGGCTCAGTGGATAGAGCATCGGCCTGCGGACTGAAGGGTCCCGGGTTCGATTCCGGTCAAGGGCATGTACCTTGGTTGCAGGCACATCCCCAGTAGGGGGTGTGCAGGAGGCAGCTGATCGATGTTTCTCTCTCATCGATGTTTCTAACTCTCTGTCCCTCTCCCTTCCTCTCTGTAAAAAAAACAATAAAATATATTTTAAAAAAAGAAAAAGAAAAAGTAAATGTTCTTAATGCATTAGTGGCCTACAATAATATTTACTCTAGTATAGTCTTCAGGTGTGGTCTCAAAGTTACACTTTTAGCAA